>NW_026778986.1:535000-557500 GCF_030144855.1 Hypanus sabinus
CGTTTCTTGGTTCTATGTGTGTATATTAGCCAGGGTGCCTGCGATTTTTGCACAGAACTGTATTTCTCAACAGATGGACAGACAGACATACTTTATTGATCCCGAGGGAAACTGGGTTTCGTTACAGCCGCACCAACCAAGAATAGTGTAGAAATATAGCAATATAAAACCATAAATAATTAAATAATAATAAGTTAATCATGCCAAGTGGAAATAAGTCCAGGACCGGCCTATTGGCTCAGGGTGTCTGACACTCCGAGGGAGGAGTTGTAAAGTTTGATGGCCACAGGCAGGAATGACTTCCTATAACGCTCAGTGTTACAACTCGGTGGAATGAGTCTCTGGCTGAATGTACTCCTGTGCCTAACCAGTACATTATGGAGTGGATGGGAGACATTGTCCAAGATGGCATGCAACTTGGACAGCATCCTCTTTTCAGACACCACCGTCAGAGAGTCCAGTTCCACCCCCACAACATCACTGGCCTTATGAATGAGTTTGTTGATTCTGTTGGTGTCTGCTACCCTCAGCCTGCTGCCCCAGCACACAACAGCAAACATGATAGCACTGGCCACCACAGACTCGTAGAACATCCTCAGCATCGTCCGGCAGATGTTAAAGGACCTCAGTCTCCTCAGGAAATAGAGACGGTTCTGACCCTTCTTGGAGACAGCCTCAGTGTTCTTTGACCAGTCCAGTTTATTGTCAATTCGTATCCCCAGGTATCTGTAATCCTCCACCATGTCCACACTGACTCCTTGGATGGAAACAGGGGTCACCGGTGCCTTAGCCCTCCTCAGGTCCACCACCAGCTCCTTAGTCTTTTTCACATTAAGCTGCAGATGATTCTGCTCGCACCGTGTGACAAAGTTTCCCACCGTAGCCCTGTACTCAGCCTCATCTCCCTTGCTGATGCATCCAACTATGGCAGAGTCATCAGACACTGTGTAGTAGTTGAAGTCTGAGGTGTAGATGGTGAAGAGGAAGGGAGACAGGACAGTCCCCTGTGGAGCCCCAGTGCTGCTGACCACTCTGTCTGACACACAGCGTTGCAAGCGCACGTACTGTGGTCTGCCAGTCAGGTAATCAATAATCCATGACACCAGGGAAGCATCCACCTGCATCACTCCACACGGAGTGGTGGGTGAGTTTGTAAGTATTAATCATTACAGAATGTCTCTCTGGGGCTTCCCGCTCCCTCCTCTCCCCCTTTTCCTCCCATCATGATTCCCCATTTCCATATTACCATATAACCCACGGAAACAGGCCGTCTCGGCCCTTCTAGTCTGTGCCGAATGCTTACTCTCACCTAGTCCCACCGATCTGCACTCAGCTCATAACCCTCCATTCCTTTCCTCTCCATATACCTATCCAATTTTACTTTAAATGACAATACCGAACCTGCCTCTACCACTTCTACTGGAAGCTCGTTCCACACAGCTACCACTCTCTGAGTAAAGAAGTTCCCCCTCGTGTTACCCCTAAACTTTTGCCCCCTAACTTTCAACTCATGCCCTCTTGTTTGAATCTCCCCTTTTCCCAACAATTCCCCTCACCCTGACCCCCTTCCCACTCTCAGTCCACAACAGAGACCCGTATCACAATTTGTCTTTTTTTTGCGGCAGCAGTACAGTGCGATACATAAAATTACTCCAGTACTGTGCAAACGCCTCAGGCATCCTAACTATGCATATGTGCCTCGGAATTTGGAGTAGTATTTCGTTTTACCTGCTGAGCACGATATAGGTTTTGAAGGCACACCACTGTCAGGAGGAAACTTCTTCCAGGTCAGCCCCCAGGGGAGGAGAGATCAGAAATGGTATGGGAGACAGCAGAGGTGCTGCAGTCCCTGCTGGGCTTGGGGGCTGCCCCCCCCATCAGTGCTGCCCTCCGCTGTTCGCTCGATGATAGACAAGATGGCTGACATCTGTTTGCGACTTCACCATCGCGTGGCGAGGACTGCTGTGCGACTGTTCCTGCCGAGACATAGGCCCATGCCACATCGGTCTGCAGGCCTTCTCACCCAGGGACCGGGGCTGGTAGTTTTTTTTCCTGCAGCCGTATTTTATTTCGCTTCTGTAACTATATGTGCTTTGCTCTTTGTGTGACCGTTGGTGCTGCGTTTTGTACCTTGGCCCCACGGAGGAACATTGCTTCTTTTGGCTGTGTTCAAGAGTTCAAAGTTCCAAGGTGGCTTACCATGACAGTACATCGACGTCACCGTAGACGACCCTGAGATACAAAGCCTTGTGGCCAGTCACAGTAAATGCAAGACCCACAATAGAATCAATGAAAGGCTGTTGCAGACAGGACAGACAAGCAAGCCAAAGGACAACGCTCCATGCAAATACAAAAAGAAATAATAATGATAATCAATAAATATTGTGAGACGAAGGAAGTGGGTCCATAGGTTGTGGGAACTTCAGTGTTGGGGCAAGGAAGTTGCAAATGGTAATCCATTTTGTTTCAAGAGCCGGATGGTTGAGGGGTGATAACTGTTCCTGAACCTGGTGGTGTGGGTCCTGAGGCTCCTGTACATGCTTCCTGATGGTTGAGGGGTAATAACTGTCCCTGAACCTGGTGGTGTGGATCCTGAGGGTCCTGTACCTCCTTCCTGATGGTTGAGGGGTAATAACTGTCCCTGAACCTGGTGGTGTGGGTCCTGAGGCTCCTGTACCTCCTTCCTGATGGTTGAGGGGTAATAACTGTTCCTGAACCTGGTGGTGTGGGTCCTGAGGCTCCTGTACCTCCTTCCTGATGGTTGAGGGGTAATAACTGTTCCTGAACCTGGTGGTGTGGGTCCTGAGGCTCCTGTACCTCCTCCCTGATGGTTGAGAGGTAATAACAGTCCCTGAACCTGGTGGTGTGGGCCCTGAGGCTCCTGTACCTCCTTTCTGATGTTTGAGTGGTAATAACTGTCCCTGAAACTGGTGGTGTGGGTCCTGAGACTCCTGTACCTCCTTCCTGATGGTTGAGAGGTAATAACTGTCCCTGAACCTGGTGGTGTGGGTCCTGAGGCTCCTGTACCTCCTTCCTGATGGTTGAGAGGTAATAACTGTCCCTGAACCTGGTGGTGTGGGTCCTGAGGCTCCTGTACCTCCTTCCTGATGGTTGAGAGGTAATAACTGTCCCTGAACCTGGTGGTGTGGGTCCTGAGGCTCCTGTACCTCCTTCCTGATGGTTGAGAGGTAATAACTGTTCCTGAACCTGGTGGTGTAGGTCCTGAGGCTCCTGTACCTCCTTCCTGATGGTTGAGAGGTAATAACTATTCCTGAACCTGGTGGTGTGGGTCCTGAGGCTCCTGTACCTCCTTCCTGATGGTTGAGGGGTAATAACTGTCCTGAACCTGGTGGTGTGGGTCCTGAGGCTCCTGTACCTCCTTCCTGATGGTTGAGGGGTAATAACTGTTCCTGAACCTGGTGGTGTGGGTCCTGGGGCTCCTGTACCTCCTTTCTGATGGTTGAGGGGTAATAACTGTCCCTGAACCTGCTGGTGTGGGTCCTGGGGCTCCTGTACCTCCTTTCTGATGGTTGAGGGGTAATAACTGTTCCTGAACCTGGTGGTGTGGGTCCTGAGGCTCCTGTACCTCCTTTCTGATGGTTGAGGGGTAATAACTGTCCCTGAACCTGGTGGTGTGGGTCCTGAGGCTCCTGTACCTCCTTCCTGATGGTTGAGAGGTAATAACTGTCCCTGAACCTGGTGGTGTGGGTCCTGAGGCTCCTGTACCTCCTTCCTGATGGTTGAGGGGTAATAACTGTCCCTGAACCTGGTGGTGTGGGTCCTGAGGCTCCTGTACCTCCTTCCTGATGGTTGAGGGGTAATAACTGTCCCTGAACCTGGTGGTGTGGGTCCTGAGGCTCCTGTACCTCCTTCCTGATGGTTGAGAGGTAATAACTGTTCCTGAACCTGGTGGTGTAGGTTCTGAGGCTCCTGTACCTCCTTCCTGGTGGTTGAGGGGTAATAACTGTTCCTGAACCTGGTGGTGTGGGTCCTGAGGCTCCTGTACATGCTTCCTGATGGTTGAGGGGTAATAACTGTCCCTGAACCTGGTGGTGTGGATCCTGAGGGTCCTGTACCTCCTTCCTGATGGTTGAGGGGTAATAACTGTTCCTGAACCTGGTGGTGTGGGTCCTGAGGCTCCTGTACCTCCTTCCTGATGGTTGAGGGGTAATAACTGTTCCTGAACCTGGTGGTGTGGGTCCTGAGGCTCCTGTACCTCCTCCCTGATGGTTGAGAGGTAATAACAGTCCCTGAACCTGGTGGTGTGGGCCCTGAGGCTCCTGTACCTCCTTTCTGATGTTTGAGTGGTAATAACTGTCCCTGAACCTGGTGGTGTGGGTCCTGAGACTCCTGTACCTCCTTCCTGATGGTTGAGAGGTAATAACTGTCCCTGAACCTGGTGGTGTGGGTCCTGAGGCTCCTGTACCTCCTTCCTGATGGTTGAGAGGTAATAACTGTCCCTGAACCTGGTGGTGTGGGTCCTGAGGCTCCTGTACCTCCTTCCTGATGGTTGAGAGGTAATAACTGTCCCTGAACCTGGTGGTGTGGGTCCTGAGGCTCCTGTACCCCCTTCCTGATGGTTGAGAGGTAATAACTGTCCCTGAACCTGGTGGTGTGGGTCCTGAGGCTCCTGTACCTCCTTCCTGATGGTTGAGGGGTAATAACTGTCCCTGAACCTGGTGGTGTGGGTCCTGAGGCTCCTGTACCTCCTTCCTGATGGTTGAGGGGTAATAACTGTCCCTGAACCTGGTGGTGTGGGTCCTGAGGCTCCTGTACCTCCTTCCTGATGGTTGAGAGGTAATAACTGTTCCTGAACCTGGTGGTGTAGGTCCTGAGGCTCCTGTACCTCCTTCCTGATGGTTGAGGGGTAATAACTGTCCTGAACCTGGTGGTGTGGGTCCTGAGGCTCCTGTACCTCCTTCCTGATGGTTGAGGGGTAATAACTGTTCCTGAACCTGGTGGTGTGGGTCCTGGGGCTCCTGTACCTCCTTTCTGATGGTTGAGGGGTAATAACTGTCCCTGAACCTGCTGGTGTGGGTCCTGGGGCTCCTGTACCTCCTTCCTGATGGTTGAGAGGTAATAACTGTCCCTGAACCTGGTGGTGTGGGTCCTGAGGCTCCTGTACCTCCTTCCTGATGGTTGAGAGGTAATAACTGTCCCTGAACCTGGTGGTGTGGGTCCTGAGGCTCCTGTACCTCCTTCCTGATGGTTGAGAGGTAATAACTGTTCCTGAACCTGGTGGTGTAGGTCCTGAGGCTCCTGTACCTCCTTCCTGATGGTTGAGAGGTAATAACAGTCCCTGAACCTGGTGGTGTGGGCCCTGAGGCTCCTGTACCTCCTTTCTGATGTTTGAGTGGTAATAACTGTCCCTGAACCTGGTGGTGTGGGTCCTGAGACTCCTGTACCTCCTTCCTGATGGTTGAGAGGTAATAACTGTCCCTGAACCTGGTGGTGTGGGTCCTGAGGCTCCTGTACCTCCTTCCTGATGGTTGAGAGGTAATAACTGTCCCTGAACCTGGTGGTGTGGGTCCTGAGGCTCCTGTACCTCCTTCCTGATGGTTGAGAGGTAATAACTGTCCCTGAACCTGGTGGTGTGGGTCCTGAGGCTCCTGTACCCCCTTCCTGATGGTTGAGAGGTAATAACTGTCCCTGAACCTGGTGGTGTGGGTCCTGAGGCTCCTGTACCTCCTTCCTGATGGTTGAGGGGTAATAACTGTCCCTGAACCTGGTGGTGTGGGTCCTGAGGCTCCTGTACCTCCTTCCTGATGGTTGAGGGGTAATAACTGTCCCTGAACCTGGTGGTGTGGGTCCTGAGGCTCCTGTACCCCCTTCCTGATGGTTGAGAGGTAATAACTGTCCCTGAACCTGGTGGTGTGGGTCCTGAGGCTCCTGTACCTCCTTCCTGATGGTTGAGGGGTAATAACTGTCCCTGAACCTGGTGGTGTGGGTCCTGAGGCTCCTGTACCTCCTTCCTGATGGTTGAGGGGTAATAACTGTCCCTGAACCTGGTGGTGTGGGTCCTGAGGCTCCTGTACCTCCTTCCTGATGGTTGAGAGGTAATAACTGTTCCTGAACCTGGTGGTGTAGGTCCTGAGGCTCCTGTACCTCCTTCCTGATGGTTGAGGGGTAATAACTGTCCTGAACCTGGTGGTGTGGGTCCTGAGGCTCCTGTACCTCCTTCCTGATGGTTGAGGGGTAATAACTGTTCCTGAACCTGGTGGTGTGGGTCCTGGGGCTCCTGTACCTCCTTTCTGATGGTTGAGGGGTAATAACTGTCCCTGAACCTGCTGGTGTGGGTCCTGGGGCTCCTGTACCTCCTTTCTGATGGTTGAGGGGTAATAACTGTTCCTGAACCTGGTGGTGTGGGTCCTGAGGCTCCTGTACCTCCTTTCTGATGGTTGAGGGGTAATAACTGTCCCTGAACCTGGTGGTGTGGGTCCTGGGGCTCCTGTACCTCCTTTCTGATGGTTGAGGGGTAATAACTGTCCCTGAACCTGGTGGTGTGGGTCCTGGGGCTCCTGTACTTCCTTTCTGATGGTTGAGGGGTAATAACTGTCCCTGAACCTGGTGGTGCAGGTCCTGGGACTCCTGTACCTCCTTCCTGATGGTTGAGGGGTAATAACTGTTCCTGAACCTGGTGGTGTGGTTCCTCAGGCTCCTGTACCTCCTTCCTGATGGTTGAGGGGTACTAACTGTCCCTGAACCTGGTGGTGTGGGTCCTGAGGCTCCTGTACCTCCTTCCTGGTGGTTGAGGGGTAATAACTGTCCTTGAACCTGGTGGTGTGGGTCCTGGGGCTTCTGTACCTCCTTCCTGATGGTTGAGGGGTAATAACTGTTCCTGAACCTGGTGGTGAGGGTCCTGAGGCTCCTGTACCTCCTTCCTGATGGTTGAGAGGTAATAACTGTTCCTGAACCTGGTGGTATGGGTCCTGAGGCTCCTGTACTTCCTTCCTGATCGTTGAGGAGTGATAACTGTTCCTGACCCTGGTGGTGTGGGTCCTGAGGCTCCAGTACCTCCTTCCTGATGGTTGAGGGGTGATAACTGTTCCTGACCCTGGTGGTGTGGGTCCTGAGGCTCCTGTACCTCCTTCCTGATGGTTGAGGGGTGATAACTGTTCCTGAACCTGGTGGTGTGGGTCCTGAGGCTCCTGTACCTCCTTCCTGATGGTTGAGGGGTGATAACTGTTCCTGACCCTGGTGGTGTGGGTCCTGAGGCTCCTGTACCTCCTTCCTGATGGTTGAGGGGTGATAACTGTTCCTGAACCTGGTGGTGTGGGTCCTGAGGCTCCTGTACCTCCTTCCTGATGGTTGAGGGGTGATAACTGTTCCTGAACCTGGTGGTGTGGGTCCTGAGGCTCCTGTACCTCCTTCCTGATGTTTGAGGGTTGATAACTGTTCCTGAACCTGATGGTGTGGGTCCTGATGCTCCTGTACCTCCTTCCTGATGGTTGAGGGGTGATAACTGTTCCTGACCCTGGTGGTGTGGGTCCTGAGGCTCCTGTACCTCCTTCCTGATGGTTGAGGGGTAATAACTGTCCCTGAACCTGGTGGTGTGGGACCTGAGGCTCCTGGACCTTCCACCTGATGACAGAACACAACCTGGGAGGGGAAGATCCCTGACGATGGATGCTGCTTTCTTGCGACAAAGCTCCACGTAGATGAATCTACGGGCTGCGTCCATGCTCGACTGAGCCTGCTCCACTACGTTTTGTCTGGCGGAATGGCAATTAAACTCGGCCGTTTTCCTTTCCCCGGGTGCTTCCCGACCCGCTGAGTCCCTCCCGCGTTTCAAATCCGTCACCGGGCTGTCTGAATCATGCCTGTCTTGGCCTTTTTTTTAAACAGCTGTCCTGACGTGTGCGCATCGGTCCCTCCCTGTGATCTGTCACCTTCTCAGTGGGGTCTGCTCGTCAATCTTTATTCAGAGTCGATTTTCCCTGCAGGCGGCGGAGCTTCGGAGGAGGGCTGCCACCACAGTCTAACGTCACCCCCTGATGGATCTGGGAAGGCCTGTCAAATGGGGGTGACTACCCCAAACCCACGCCACTCCACCCAGTTGCTGGATCGTTTCCCCAGTCACAGGGGAGCGCCGTGCAGCGTCTGCGTCCCCACCCCGTGGTGGGATGGTCTCCGAGTCTCGCTTTCGCGACCCGGGCGGGCCGTAAAACGCTGGAGCAGAATGTGGCCGTTCGGCCCATCGAGTCTGCTCTGCCATCCCATCATGGCCGACTTATTATCCCTCTCGGTCCCTCTGTTCTGACTTTGATGCCCTTATCAAGTACATATGACGTTTCCGGCCGGAACCCTTCATCAGAAACCCCTCCTGATGGAGGGTTTCGGCCCGAAACGTCGTCACTGCCTCCTCCCGTAGATGCAGTCTGGCCTGCTGAGTTCTGCCAGCGTTTTGTGTTTTTATTTATTTCCAGCGTCTGCAGATTAACTCGTGTCGCCTTCCAATTGATTGAGAGACAGTAGAGTAGGCCCTCCTGGTCTCCCGAGCCAATGTTGCCCAGCAACCGTGCCCCCCCCCCTTGCAATTTGACATGATGGGACAATGCAGAACGCGTTGGGACTGTGGGAGCAAACCAGCGCGCCCGGGGGAAACCAAAGGGTTAAAGGAGGTGGGTGGGGGGAGAGGTGAAGAACTCACTTCCAGGCGGTGGCGGGAATTCAACCCGGCTCATCGGTACCGCCTAGCGCTAACTGCTCTAACCGCTCGGCCCCTGTGCCGCTCCGTCGATGATCTGCCCTCCGCGGCTGTCAGCGGCCGCAAATTCAAAAATTTCACCACCCTCCTGCTCATCGCTGTCCTCAGGGGGCGTCTTTCTATGCTGAGGCCTCCCCCCCTCCCACCACCACATCCAGTCTATGTTGGCCTTTTACATTTATTGTGTTTTTAATACTGCTGTGTGTTTTCGGATCCAGATTTTGTTTCCCTTTATACTTGAACACTGGAAATTTCATTAAACGGTCTTCAAATGTGCAAACCTGGCCACGGAACCCTCATTTCTGAAGCCTAGATCACCGGCGTAGGACGGGAACAGAAGCAGTTCCTAAAAACCCACCCCTTTGGAACACCACCAGTCACCGGCAGTCAACCAGCCTGCCTGCATTCCCAACGGCTCCCCTTCTGCGAGTCAGCCAGTCTGTCCGACTCCATCAGCAGAGGTACCATAGGAACATAGAAAATAGGTGCAGGAGTGGGCCATTCGGCCCTTCGAGCCTGCACCGCCATTCAGTATGATCAATCCAACACAGAACCCTGTACCTGCTTTCTCTCCAGACCCCCGATCCCTTTAGCCACAAGGGCCATGTCTAACTCCCTCTTAAACATAGCCAATGAACCGGCCTCAACTGTTTCCTGTGGCAGAGAATTCCACAGATTCACCACTCTCTGTGTGAAGAAGTTTTTCCTCATCTCAGTCCTAAAAGGCTTCTCCTTTATCCTTAAACTGTGACCTCTCATTCTGGACTTCCCCAACATCGGAAACAATCTTCCTGCATCTAGCCTGTCCAATCCCTTTAGAATTTTATACGTTTCAATAAGATCCCCTCAATCTTCTAAATTCCAGTGAGTATAAGCCTAGTCGATCCAGTCTTTCTTCATATGAAAGTCCTGCCATCCCAGGAATCAATTTGGTGAACCTTCTTTGTACTCCCTCTATGGCAAGAAAGTCTTTCCTCAGATTAGGGGACCAAAACTGCACACAATATTCTAGATGCAGTCTCACCAAGGCCTTGTACAACTGCAGTAGAACCTCCCTGATCCTGTACTCAAATCCTTTTGCTATGAATGCCAACATACCATTTGCCTTTTTCACTGCCTGCTGTACCTGCATACCCGCCTTCAATGACTGATGTACAATGACACCTGGGTCTTGCTGCATCTCCCCTTTCCCTAATCGGCCACCATTCAGATAATAATCTGTTTTCCTGTTCTTGCAACCAAAGTGGATAACCTCACATTTATCCACATTAATTTGCATCTGCCATGAATTTGTCCAAGTCACCCTGCATCCTCTTAGCATCCTCCTCACAGCTAACACCGCCACCCAGCTTCGTGTCATCCGCAAACTTGGAGATGCTGCATTTAATTCCATCGACTAAATCATTAATATATATTGTAAACAAGTGGGGTCCCAGCACTGAGCCTTGCGGTACCCCACTAGTCACTGCCTGCCATTCTGAAAAGGTCCCGTTTACTCCCACTCTTTGCTTCCTGTCTGCCAACCAATTCTCTATCCACATCAATACCATACCCCCAATGCCGTGTGCTTTAAGTTTGCACACTAATCTCCTGTGTGGGACCTTGTCAAAAGCCTTTTGAAAATCTAAATATACCACATCCACTGGCTCTCCCCTATCCACTCTACTAGTTACATCTTCAAAAAATTCTATAAGATTCGTCACACATGATTTTCCTTTCACAAATCCATGCTGACTTCGTCCGATGATTTCACCTCTTTCCAAATGTGCTGTTATCACAGCTTTGATAACCGACTCTAGCGTTTTCCCCACCCCAGATGTCAGACTCACCGGTCTACAATTCCCCAGTTTCTCTCTCCCTCCTTTTTTAAAAAGTGGGGTTACATTAGTCACCCTCCAATCCTCAGGAACTAATCCAGGATCTAAGGAGTTTTGAAAAATTATCACTAATGCATCCACTATTTCTTGGGCTACTTCCTTAAGCACTCTGGGATGCAGACCATCTGGCCCTGGGGATTTATCTGGCTTTCCTTTAATCTACCTATCACCACTTCCCTACTAACATGTATTTCCCTCAGTTCCTCCATCTCACTAGACCCTCGGTCCCTTACTACTTCCGGAAGATTATTTATGTCCTCCTTAGTGAAGATAGAACCAAAGTAGTTATTCAATTGGTCTGCCATGTCTTTGTTCCCTATGATCAATTCACCTGTTTCTGACTGTAAAGGACCTACATTTGTCTTGACCAATCTTTTTCTTTTCACGTATCTATAAAAGCTTTTACAGTCAGTTTTTATGTTCCCTGCCAGCTTTCTCTCATAATCTTTTTTTCCCTTTCCTAATTAAGCCCTTTGTCCTCCTCTGCTGGTCTCTGAATTTCTCCCAGTCCTCAGGTGTGCCGCTTTTTATTGTTAATTTATATGTTTCTTCTTTGGACTTGATACTATCCCTAATTTCCCTTGTCAGCCACGGGTGCACTACCTTCCCTGGTTTATTCTTTTGCCAAACTGGGATGAACAATTGTTGTAGTTCATCCATGCGATCTTTAAATGCTTGCCATTGCATATCCACCGTCAACCCTTTAAGTATCATTTGCCAGTCTATCTTAGCTAATTCACGTCTCAAACCTTCAAAGTTACCCTTCTTTAAGTTCAGAACCTTTGTTTCTGAATTAACTATGTCACTCTCCATCTTAATGAAGAATTCCACCATATTATGGTCACTCTTACCCAAGGGGCCTCGCACAACAAGATTGCTAACTAACCCTTCCTCATTGCTCGATACCCAATCTAGAATAGCCTGTTCTCTAGTTGGTTCCTCGACATGTTGGTTCAGAAAACCATCCCGCATACATTCCAAGAAATCCTGTTCCTCAGCACCCTTACCAATTTGGTTCACCCAATCTATATGTAGATTGAAGTCACCCATTATGGGTAGGTTACAGGGCCCAACCCATCTATAACAAGAGATAGATAGAGGCAGAGACCCCTGGGCAGGCCACATAACTCCTAGGCAGGGCCGAGGCCTCCCAGGCAGGAACACGGGGGCCTGGGCAGGTCACAGGACACCTGGGTAGGGAGCAGGGCCCACCCCATCAATAACAAGAGATAGGTAGAAGCAGAGACCCCTGGGCAGGCCACATAACTCCTAGGCAGGGCCCAGGCCGCCCAGGCAGGAACACAGGGGCCTGGGCAGGTGACAGGGCCCAACCCATCAATAACAAGGTAGGGGCAGAGTCCCCCACCAGGCAACAGCAGTCCAGCCAGGTTTGCCCAACAGAGGCAAGGGATAGGAAGGGAACTCGGTCCAGGGTGACGGCCAGACTTACTCAAAGAACTCATCTTTAACGAGGGGAACTCCAAGCCAGGGCAAGCAGAGGAACAGGATAAGAAAGACAACCCCCTCCAACTCCACTCAGTCCCAGAGCCCCCTGTATACACCGCCAGCCGATGGGCATCAGGGTCACCTCCTTGAGCCCCAACAAGCCACGATGATCCACAGGTGTGACTGATTGGGCTCAAGGGTGAAAGGAGGGACAGCTACAAGACCCGGAGTCCGGAGTCGGCAGACCAGATCAAGACCCGGAATGCTGGTTCCGGACCGGACCATAACATTACCCACCCATCACCTCCCCCTGGTGTCATTCCTCCTTCCCTTTCTCCCACGGTACACTCTCCTCTCCTATCAGATTCCTTCCTCTCCAGCCCTTTACCTTTCCCACCCGTCACCTCCCCCTGGTGTCCCTCCTCCTTCCCTTTCTCCCACTGTCCACTCTCCTCTCCTGTCAGATTCCTTCCTCTCCAGCCCTTTACCTTTCCCACCCGTCACCTCCCCCTGGTGTCCCTCCTCCTTCCCTTTCTCCCACGGTCCACTCTCCTCTCCTGTCAGATTCCTTCCTCTCCAGCCCTTTACCTTCCCACCCATCACTTCCCCCTGGTGTCCCTCCTCCTTCCCAACTTCTCACTTCATTCCCCCCACCACCTCCTTATTCTGGCTTTCCTTTCCAGTCCTAACGAAGGGTCTTACCCTAAAATATCAAAACTTTATCCCTCCCCATAGTCGCTGCCTGACCTGCTGAGTTCCTCCAGCGTTTTGTGTGTGTGTGTGTGTGTGTGTGTGTGTGTGTGTGTGTGTGTGTGTGTGTGTGTGAGTGTGTGTGTCTGTGTGTGAGTGTGTGTTTGTGTGTGTGTGTGAGTGTGTGTGTGTGAGTGTGAGTGTGTGTGTATGTGTCTGTGTGTGAGTGTGAGTGTGTGTGTGTGAGTGTGTGTGTTTGTGTGTGAGTGTGTGTGTGTGTGTCTGTGAGTGTGTGTGTGTCTGTGTGTGTGTGAGTGTCTGTGTGTGTGTGAGTGTGTGTGTGTGAGTGTCTGTGTGTGTGTGTGAGTGTGTGTGTGTGAGTGTGTGTGTGTCTGTGTGTGTGTGTGTGTGTCTGTGTGAGTGTCTGTGTGTGTGTGTGTGAGTGTGTGTGTGTGAGTGTCTGTGTGTGTGTGAGTGTGTGTGTGTGAGTGTGTGTGTGTGTATGTGTCTGTGTGTGAGTGTGAGTGTGTGTGTGTGAGTGTGTGTGTTTGTGTGTGAGTGTGTGTGTGTGTGTCTGTGAGTGTGTGTGTGTCTGTGTGTGTGTGTGTGTCTGTGTGTGTGTGAGTGTCTGTGTGTGTGTGAGTGTGTGTGTGTGAGTGTCTGTGTGTGTGTGTGTGAGTGTGTGTGTGTGAGTGTGTGTGTGTCTGTGTGTGTGTGTGTGTGTCTGTGTGAGTGTCTGTGTGTGTGTGTGTGAGTGTGTGTGTGTGAGTGTCTGTGTGTGTGTGTGAGTGTGTGTGTGTGAGTGTGTGTGTGTCTGTGCATGTGTGTGTGTGTGTCTGTGTGTGTGTGTGTGTGTATGTGTGTCTGTGTGTGTGTGTGTGTGTGTGTGTGTGTGTGTGTGTGTTGCTCTGGATTTCCAGCATCTGCAGAATCTCTTGTGTTTATTCCTCTCCATAGACGCTGCCTGACCTGCTGAGTTCCTCCAGCATTGTGTGAGTGAGTGTGTGTGAGTGTGTGTGAGTGTGTGTGTGTGTGTGTGTGTGTGTGTGTGAGTGTGTGTGAGTGTGTGTGTGAGTGTGTGTGTGTGAGTGTGTGTGTGTGTGTGTGTGTGTGTGTGTGTGTGTGTGAGTGTGTGTGTGTGTGTGTGTGTGTGTGTGTGTGAGTGTGTGTGTGTGTGAGTGTGTGTGTGTGTGTGTGTGTGTGTGTGTGTGTGTGTGTGTGTTGCTCTGGATTTCCAGCATCTGCAGAATCTCTTGTGTTTATCAATTCCTGCATTGTTTGTGCGGAGAGTACAATGCTGTGACTGTTCCCGAACAGTCTCATTATATTCTTTTCTCCCGACGTGGTTGTGAACTCCACCCTATGTGAGTTCCTCATTGAGATGGCTGGCAGATCCCTGTTTTGCAAGGTCCAGGGGGCCCTGCCCCCAGGGGCATCAAAAACCTCCCTTGCATCCAGCATTTGCTGGGGCTTTTATGTAAAACCTGTAACCCAGTGCCCAGACGACAAGCATACCGGACGTCAATCATTGTGTCATTAATGAAAGCCACTAAATCCTACAGATTTAAGTGAGTGAGTCAGTTTGAAGGTGGTGGGGGAGGGAGTCTTCACTCTTTATTCTTCTCTGGGGATTCTTGGATCCCGGCAGAGATGCGGTACTGAACGGATGTCAGGACCAGGAGCGGTGTCGGCAGTTCTTGTCCGAGGACAGCAGGTGCAGGCCTTGGCGAGGGCACAGGGGAGCCCCACAAGGACAATAGACAATAGGTGCAGAAGTAGACCATTCGGCCCTTTGAGCCTGCACCGCCATTCTGAGATCATGGCTGATCACCTACTATCAATACTTGGTTCCTGCATTGTCCCCATATCCCTTGATTCCCCTATCCATAAGATACCTATCTAGCTCCTTCTTGAAAGCATCCAGAGAATTGGCCTCCACTGCCTTCCGAGGCAGTGCATTCCAGACCCCCACAACTCTCTGGGAGAAGAAGTTTTTCCTTAACTCTGTCCTAAATGACCTACCCCTTATTCTCAAACCATGCCCTCTGGTACTGGACTCTCCCAGCATCTGGAACATATTTCCTGCCTCTATCTTGTCCAATCCCCTAGTAATCTTATATGTTGCAATCAGATCCCCTCTCAATCTCCTTAATTCCAGCGTGTACAAGCCCAGTCTCTCTAACCTCTCTGCGTAAGACAGTCCAGACATCCCAGGAATTAACCTTGTGAAACTACGCTGCACTTCCTCTATAGCCAGGATGTCCTTCCTTAACCCTGGAGACCAAAACTGTACAGAATACTCCAGGTGTGGTCTCACCAGGGCCCTGTACAAATGCAAAAGGATTTCCTTGCTCTTGTACTCAATTCCCTTTGTAATAAAGGCCAACATTCCATTAGCCTTCTTCACTGCCTGCTGCACTTGCTCATTCACCTTGAGTGACTGATGAACAAGGACTCCGAGATCTCTTTGTATTTCTCCCTTACCCAACTCTACACTATTCAGATAATAATCTGCCTTCCTGTTCTTACTCCCAAAGTGGATAACCTCACACTTATTCACATTAAACGCCATCTACCAAGTATCTGCCCACTCACCCAGCCTATCCCAGTCACCCTGAATTCTCCTAACATCCTCATCACATGTCACACTGTCACCCAGCTTAGTATCATCAGCAAACTTGCTGATGTTATTCTCAATGCCTTCATCTAAATCATTAACGTAAATCGTAAACAGCTGTGGTCCCAATACCAAGCCCTGTGGCACCCCACTAGTCACCACCTGCCATTCCGAGAAACACCCATTCACACCTACCCTTTGCTTTCTATCTGCCAACCAGTTTTCTATCCAGGTCCGTGTCTTCCCCCCAATGCCATGAGCTCTGATTTTACCCACCAATCTCCTATGTGGGACCTTATCAAATGCCTTCTGAAAATCGAGGTACACTACATCCACTGGATCTCCCCCATCTAACTTCCTGGTTACATCCTCGAAAAACTCCAACAGATTAGTCAAGCATGATTTACCCTTGGTAAATCCATGCTGGCTCGGCCCAATCCTATCACTGCTATCTAGATATGCCACTATTTCATCCCTAATAATGGACTCGAGCATTTTCCCCACCATCGATGTCAGGCTGACAGGTCGATAGTTCTCTGTTTTCTCCCTCCCTCCTTTCTTAAAAAGTGGGATAACATTAGCCATTCTCCAATCCTCAGGAACTGATCCTGAATCTAAGGAACATTGGAAAATGATTACCAATGCATCCATAATTTCCAGAGCCACCTCCTTTAGTACCCTAGGATGCAGACCATCTGGACCTGGGGATTTGTCAGCCTTCAGTCCCATCAGTCTACTCATCACCGTTTCCTTCCTAATGTCAATCTGTTTCATTTCCTCTGTTACCCTATGTCCTTGGCCCATCCATACATCTGGGAGATTGCTTGTGTCTTCCTTAGTGAAGACAGATCTAAAATACTCATTAAATTCTTCTGCCATTTCTCTGTTTTCCATAACAATTTCACCCAATTCATTCTTCAAGGGCCCAACATTGTTCTTAACTATCTTCTTTCTCTTCACATACCTAAAAAAGCTTTTACTATTTTCCTTTATATTCCTGGCTAGCTTGCATTCGTACCTCATTTTTTCTTCCCGTATTGTCTTTTTAGTTAAATTCCGTTGTTCCTTAAAAACTTCCCAATCATCTGTCCTCCCACTCACCTTAGCTCTGTCATACTTCCTTTTTTAATGCTATGCAATCTCTGACTTCCTTTGTCAACCACTGTGGCCCCTTTCCCCCCTTTGAATCCTTCCTTCTCCGGGGGATGAACTGATTTTGCACCTTGTGCATTATTCCCAAGAATACCTGCCATTGCTGTTCCACTGTCTTTTCTGCTGGGATATCCATCCAGTCAACTTTGGCCAGCTCCTCCCTCATGGCTCCATCGTCTCCCCTGTTCAACTGCAACACTGACACCTCCGAGTTGCAGATTGCAGATAAAATTGCAGATAAAAACTTATCATATTATGATCACTACCTCCTCATGGCTCCTTAACTTCAAGATCGCTTATCAAATCTGAGCACTGAACTTGTGGATAGCCAGAGGCATTTCCCCGGGGCTGAAATGGCTAACACGAGGGGGCACAGTTTTAAGGTGCTTGGAAGTAGGTACAGAGGAGATGTCAGGAGTGAGTTTTTCCACAAGAAGAGTGGTGAGTGTGTGGATTGGGCTGCCAGCGGCGATGGTGGAGGCGGATACGATGGGATCTTTTAAAAAACTCCTGGACAGGTACATGGAGCTCAGAAAAATAGAGGGCTACGCGCTAGGGAAATTCTAGGCAGTTTCTGGAACATGGACAGAATGACGTTGTGGGCCGAAGGGCCTGTAATGAGCTGTGGGTTTCTCTGGTCTGTGAAACGCCAGCTTCGACAGCGAAAACCCACCGCCCGTGAGGGACGGGCCTAGCTTGAGCACAGCTGCAGATCCGGGACTCCGACAGGACCCCGGCCACCTTGAAATGGAAAGACAGAAGAGAACTCGAAGAAGTCGCCCAGGTCCGCTGAAGGACCCTGGCACCACCCCTCAGCTCATCCCACCCCAATTCCAGGAATGAAAGGGCTTCGGGCCACTGGGATTTGGATGGATGAGTGGGGATCCCGTTGAAAAGCAGTGGAATATTGAAATACCTAGCGGGAGTGGACTGTGGGGAGGATGTTTCCCATTTCCTATGGTGGGTGAGACTAGGACTGAAAGGAACAGTCTCAGATGGTTGAGGGATGGTGGGGAGAGATGGTTGTTGACTTCAGGAGGGCACGGAGTGACCGCTCCCCGCTGAACATCGATGGCTCCTCGGTAGAGATCGTAAAGAGCACCAAATTTCCTGGTGTTCACCTGGCGGAGAATCTCACCTGGTCCCTCAACACCGGCTCCACAGCAAAGAAAGCCCAGCAGCGTCTCTACTTTCTGCGAAGGCTGAGGAAAGTCCATCTCCCACCCCCCCATCCCCATCACATTCTACAGGGGTTGTATCGAGAGCATCCTGAGCAGCCGCATCACTGCCCGGTTCGGGAATTGCACCATCTCGGATCGCAAGACCCTGCAGTGGATAGTGAGGTCAGCTGAGATCATCGGGGTCTCTCTTCCCGCCATCACGGACATTTACACCACACGCTGCATCCGCAAAGGAAACAGCATTATGAAGGACCCCACGCACCCCTCATACAAACTCTTCTCCCTCCCGCCATCTGGGAAAAGGCTCCGAAGCATTCGGGCTCTCACGACCAGACTGTGTAACAGTTTCTTCCCCCAAGCCATCAGACTCCTCAATACCCAGAGTCTGGACTGACACCTCACTGCCCTATTGTCCTGTTTATTATTTATTATAATGCCTGCACTGTTCTGTGCACTTTATGCAGTCCTGGGTAGGTCTGTAGTCTAGTGTAGCTTTCTCTGTGTTGTTTTTTACGTAGTTCAGTCTAGTTTTTGTACTGTGTCATGTAACACCATGGTCCTGAAAAACGTTGTCTCGTTTTCACTGTGTACTGTACCAGCAGTTATGGTCGAAATTACAATAAAAATGACTTGACTTGACTTGAGAATGGAGGGAGGTCCATTGAGAACAGAGGCGAGGCAGAGAGTGATGAATCTGTGGAATTCATTGACACAAATGGCCGTGGAGGGAGTCCAAAATTCATCGGGTACATTCAAAGCAGAGGTTGACAGTTCTTGATTAGTCAGGGTGTCAAAGCTTACGGGGAGTGGGCAGGGGAGGTTGAGAGGGGGAACAAATCAGCCATGATGGAATAGCAGAGCAGACTCAATGGATCGAATGGCCTAATTCTACCCCTATGTCTTGTGATAAAAGATTAAGGGAGCTAGGGTTTTGCTCTCTGGAGAGAAGGAGGATGAAAGGAGACATGATAGAGGTGTACAAGATATTAAGAGGAATAGACAGAGTGGACAGCCAGCGCCTCTTCCCCAGGGCACCACTGCTCAGTACAAGAGGACGTGGCTTTAAGGTGAGGGGAGGGAAGTTCGAGGGGGATATTAGAGGAAGGTTTTTCACTCAGAGAGTGGTCGGTGCGTGGAATGCACGGCCTGAGTCAGTGGTGGAGGCAGATACACCAGTGAAGTTTATGAGACGACTAGACAGGTATATGGAGGAATTTAAGGTGGGGGGTTATATGGGAGGCAGGGTTTAAGGGTTGGCACGACATTGTGGGCCGAAGGGCCTGTACTGCGCTGTACTGTTCTATCCCGTGGGCTTATAGATGACTTAAATGGATATTGGATTCAAAGGTTCAAAGGTCAGAGAAATGTATACGATATACATCCTGCAACGCTTTTTTCTTCGCAAACATCCATGGAAACAGAGGGGTGCCCCAAAGAATGAACGACAGTCAAATGTTAGAACCCCAAAGCCCCCCCCCCCCAGCTCCCCTCCCTCCCACGTGTAAGCGGCAACGAGCAACGATCCCCCCTCCCCGCACTGACTGAAAACCACATCGGCACCCCCCCCCCCACCAAGCACTCCAGCGTGAGCAAAGCAACAGCAAAGGCACAGACTTGCAGTCACCCCAAAGACCTGGCGTTTCACCCGGTATTCGACATGCCGCAGGCTCCCTCTCTCTCCCCCTAATAAGGGAGAAGGAGGTGTCTCCGTTTTCCCAGTGAGCCGGGAGACGTAACAAACAACTCGCTGGTTTACTATGTTAATAGTCTGTTACGTTGCTCTTTCTGAGCTCTGTGCCCGAAAGCCGCAAAGATCCCGGGTCCTCCGGCCCGCGGCGGTAGATCTTCCGACTCCCTCGATGACACACGGGCCTCCTGCTGTGACACCGACCCTCGATCCTCCCGTCTCCTGAACCCCCTGAGATTCTAGGCTTCCAGATCCGAGCTGGACTCTCAGACCGAGCCCTCGGCGGGCCGAGCAACGGCCAGTCCTGAAGCCCCGAGAACGGGTCCCATTCCCACAGACAACCGGTGTAGATCCAGGCCAGAGTCTTCAAAAGAACCCTGAAAGGGAAAAATGGAGATATTAAAGATGGAAGTAGAGCTGTTTCCCGAGATGCAAGCAAAGGAATCGCCGTTTAGCGACATCTTAACTTCCCTCTCGGGTGAATAGTCATAGTAATGTAAAATTCAAATGGTGTGGCCCAAGTTGGAGTGTCATGGGCAATTCGTGTCACCTACCTGCAGGAAAGATACCGATAAGACTGAAAGAGTGCAGAGGAATCTAACAAGGATGTTGTCAGGACTTTGTAGGGAAAGGTTAAGGCTCTAATTCCCTTGGAGGTTTGTAGGAGAACGTGGGAAGATTTGATAGTGGCATACAAAATTATGAGGGTTAATGCAAGCAGGCTTCTATCTTCTGCTGACGTTGGTGAAATGAGAACTAGAGGTCACAGTTGATGTGCCTAAGGGTTTTGTTCAGTAGCGTATATAAACACCCACAGGGATTTCAGTGAGTGGAGGGGCGATGGCTACAAACCGCGTGCATAATTTATGCAAATTTTGCACTTCATGCAAATGGAGCGCCCACTTTATGCAAAGTGTATGCATAATTTATGCAAATCACACCCACACTTGGAAAGCCGTGGCAGTATGGGGAAGACGTGGCAGCCTTAGAGAGGGTGCAGAGGAGATTTACCGGGACGGGGCCGGATTTGAGAGCATGCCTTGAGGGGGGACTTGATAGAGGTATTTAAAATTATGAGGGGGGTTGATAGAGTTGACGTGGATAGGCTTTTTCCATTGAGAGTAGGGGAGATTCAAACAAGAGGACATGAGTTGAGAGTTAGGGGACAAAAGTTTAGGGGTAATACGAGGGGGAACTTCTTTATTCTTTGGAGTGTAGAAGGTTGAGGGGGGACCTGATAGAGGTGTTTAAAATTATGAGAGGGATAGACAGAGTTGACGTGGATAGGCTTTTTCCATTGAGAGTAGGGGAGATTCAAACAAGAGGACATGAGTTGAGAGTTAGGGGACAAAAGTTTAGTGGTACTTCTTTACTCGGAGAGTGGTAGCTGTGTGGAACGAGCTTCCAGTAGAAGTGGCAGAGGCAGGCTCGGTAAGGTAAAATTGGATCGGTATATGGACAGGAAAGGAATGGAGGGTTATGGGCTGAGTGCGGGTCAGTGGGACGAGGTGAGAGTAAGTGTTCGGCACGGACTAAAAGGGCTGAGACGGCCTGTTTCCGTGCTGTAGTTGTTATATGGTTGTGAGGACAGGTGAGGACAGGTTGAGTGATTGAGGGCTTCTCTCTCTGGACTGAGAGGAAACTTGACGACGGTGTGTAAGATGCAAAAAGGGCATCGATTGAGAGGGCAGCCAGAGGCTTCATTCCAGGGCAGGAATGGTTAAGTGAGACGGCATTCTGTGAGGTGATTGGAGGAAAGTATAGTGGGGTGGGGTGGGGGGGGGGAGAGAGAGAGATGTTAGAGGCAAGTTCGTTTTTTTTAATACACACAGGGTGCGGAATACGTGGGATGCTGGGGGGGGGGGGGTGTGGGAGCAGGTGCATTCCGGAAATTGAAGGGGCACGCGAGTGACAGAAAGAGGAGGGCTGTGTGGGAGGGAAGGGTTAGATTGATCTCAGATCAGTGAAAGGGACAGTGGTCCCTCCCTTCTACAAGTCCAGCCTCTGATCCGTAAACCGCCAAGCTGGACTGGGGGGGGGTTACTTATCAACGGCAGTGGCTGACGGCACTGTGTGCACCTTTCCACATTACTCCACATTGCGTCCCTCCCCCCTCCCCTCCCGCGTGGCAAACCCTGGGCCGCCAAGCATTCACCTCCGACTGGAACGCTGCAGGGATGGAATTGAGAGATCACACCTCTCCCTTTCTTTTCTGTACATTTTTTTTGGGGGGGGGGTGGGGGGGGGCGGGTGAGGTCTTGGGCCTGGCGCCCCGCTCACCCGGGGAAAGCGCGCGATACACCGCCTCCCCTTTCCCGGTGTGGCGATCGCCGCGCGGTCACTGTCTGCTGGGCGGGAGGCCACTCCCACGCTACCCCGTCCGTGGCACCGCTTTCTCGTCAGTGCCCCCTGTTTCCACCGTCTGGGGGGGGGGGGGGTATAACTGGATGGGTAGGCTGGGAGGAGGACAACTCTGACTCCAAACCCGGGCAAGGTGGGGCTCGTCAGGCCATCCGCCCGGGAGAAGGACACGCCGACGTAACTCCCATGACCCACGGACCCCGCAGTCACCGTCCCGGCTCGCTCGGCTATGACAGATGAACCCCCGGGGGGAAAGGGTGGGGCCAGTACCGCTCGCGCTCCATCGACAAAAAGCCTCTGCGTAGGCCAAAGGACAGGCCCACATCGACGACCGTCCGCTGTGGCCGGGTCCGCCTGCCCTGTATAGGCCTCGCAAGCCGCCAGCGAGCCTGCACCAGACGTGGGCAGCCCCCCCACCCCCGGCACCCCACCGCCTTCCTAAATCTCCGTCCGTGAAGCCAAGCCGTGATGATATACATATATATTCTTTTAAAAAATCTGGTGAGTCAGTGATATGCTTGTGGCAAGCTCATAATTCACAACAGTAAACCGTTGCCAATAAAGCCTAAAATGCACAACCATAAATCATTCTCCCTCCTTGCTGAAGCTCATTGATCAAATCACAGAGTTACTGTGACGTATTTTGTTAATTGATGGGGACTTGTCTCTCGCTCCCAGATTTAAATCCTGAAGAGTGTGCTCTGAAATTTATTCCAGTACGGACTCCTGGCCTGCAAGAGGAACGTAACCTTGGCACGGCTTCTCCCTGAGGCGGTGTAAAA
>NW_026778986.1:562500-567500 GCF_030144855.1 Hypanus sabinus
TGCTGGAAATCCAGAGCAACACACACACACACACATACACACACACACACTCACACACTCACACACACTCACACACACACACACTCACACACACACACACACACACACACACACTCACACACACACACTCACACACACACAGACACACACACACACACTCACACACACACACTCACACACACACAGACACACACACACACTCACACACACACACACACTCACACACAGACACACACACACACACTCACACACACACACACACACTCACACACTCACACACACTCACACACACACACATACACACACACACACTCACACACACACACACTCACACACACACAGACACACACACACACTCACACACACACACACTCACACACACACAGACACACACACACACTCACACACACACACACACACACTCACAGACACACACACTCACAAACACACTCACACACACACACAGACACACACACACACACTCACACACACACACACACACTCACACACACACACACTCACACACACACACACTCACACACACACAGACACACACACACACACACTCACACACACACACACACACACACACACACTCACAGACACACACACTCACACACACACTCACACACACACACACACACACACACAATGCTGGAGGAACTCAGCAGGTCAGGCAGCGTCTGTGGAGAGGGAAAATTCTGAATGTGTTGGGGCATAAGGGCTTAGTATGAAGCGAGTCAGCATAGGGAATGGAGAAGAGTGAACGGCGGGTGGGAGTAGGGATGACAAGCTGTCATGAGCTGGAGAAATCGATGTTCATACCATCAGGTTGGAGGATGCTCATGTCGAATATGATGTGATCCTCTTCTACTTTTTTTGTAGCACAATTTTGTCTCTCCATGGCCTCCTCTACTGTCAAGATGAAGCCACAGTCAGGTTACAGGAACAACACCTTATATTCCTGGTCCATTTCCAACACCTCCCGCCCCCCCTCCTCTTCATCATTCTGTCTCCATCTCTGGAGACGGCCTGTCTACTGATATCTACTATAAATTTACAGATTCTCACAGCTACCTGGACTATTCCTCTTCCCACCCTGTCTCTTGCAAAAATGCTATCCCCTTCTCACAGTTCCTCCGTCTCCGCCGCATCTGCTCTCAGGATGAGGCTTTTCATTCCAGGATGAAGGAGATGTCTTCCTTTTTTAAAGAAAGGGGCTTCCCTTCCTCCACCATCAACTCTGCTCTCAAACGTATCTCTCCCATTTCCCGCACATCTGTCCTCACTCCATCCACCCACCACCCCACTCGGGATAGGGTTCTCCTTGTCCTCACCTACCACCCCACCAGCCTCCAGGTCCAACGTATAATTCTCCATAACTTCCGCCATCTCCAGCGGGATCCCACTACCAAGCACATCGTTCCCTCCCCCCCCCTTCTGTTTTTCGCAGGGACTCCCTTGTCCACTCATCCCCCCCCATCCCTCCCCACCGATCTCCCTCCTGGAACTTATCCTTGTAAGTGGAACAAGTGCTACACCTGGCCTTACACTTCCTCCCTCACCACCATTCAGGGCCCCAGACAGTCCTTCCAGGTGAGGCGACACTTCACCTGTGAGTCGGCTGGTGTGGTATACTGCGTCCGGTGCTCCCGGTGTGGCCTTTTATATATTGGTGAGACCTGACACAGACTGGGAGACCACTTCACTGAACACCTACGCTCGGTCCGCCAGAGAAAGCAGGATCTCCCAGTGGCCACACATTTTAATTCCACATCCCATTCCCATTCTGATATGTCTATCCATGGCCTCCTCTACTGTTGAGATGAAGCCGCACTCAGGTTGGAGGAACAACACCTTGTATACCGGCTGGGTAGCCTCCAACCTGATGGCATGAACATTGACTTCTCTAACTCTGTTAATGTCCCTCCTCCCCTTCTTACCCCATCCCTGACATATTTAGTTGTTTGCCTGCTCTCCATCTCCCTCTGGTGCTTCCCCCACATCCTTTCTTTCTCCCGAGGCCTCCCGTCCCATGATCCTTTCCCTTCTCCAGCTCTGTATCCCTTTTGCCAATCACCTTTCCAGCTCTCAGCTTCATTCCACCCCCTCCGGTCTTCTCCTATCATTTCACATTTCCCCCTCCCCCCTCTACTTTCAAATCTCTTACTATCTTTCCTTTCAGTTAGTCCTGACGAAGGGTCTCGGCCCGAAACATCGACAGTGCTTCTCCCTATTGATGCTGCCTGGTCTGCTGTGTTCCACCAGCATTTTGTGTGAGTTGTTGTTTGAATTTCCAGCATCTGCAGATTTCCTCGTGTTTGCACCTTATATTCCATCTGGGGAGCCCCCAACCTGATGGCATGAACGTCAATTTCTCTAACTTCCGTTAATGCCCCTCCTCCCCATCTTACCCTATCATCATTTATTTATTTTCCCCCCTCCCCTTTTTGTTCTCTCTCTGCCCCTCACTCTGCCTGTTCTCCGGTGCTCCCCTCCCCCCTTCTTTCTCCCCAGGCCTCCCGTCCCATGATCCTTTCCCTTCTCCAGCTCTGTATCCCTTTTGCCAATCACCTTTCCAGCTCTTAGTTTCACCCCACCCCCTCCGGTCGTCTCCTATCATTTCGCATTTCCCCCTCCCCCCTCTTCTGCACACCACTGTTGTAGTGTAATCCCATTCCCATTCTGATATGTCTATCCATGGCCTCCTCTATTGTCAAAATGAAGCCACACTCAGGTTGGAGGAACAACACCTTATATACCGGCTGTGTAGCCTCCAACCTGATGGCATGAACATTGACTTCACTAACTTCCGTTAATGCCCCTCCTCCCCTTCTTACCCCATCCCTGACATATTTAGTTGTTTGCCTGTTCTCCATCTCCCTCTGGTGCTTCCCCCCCACTTTCTTTCTCCCGAGGCCTCCCATCCCATGATCCTTTTCCCTTCTCCAGCTCTGTGTCACTTTCGCCAATCTCCTTTCCGGCTCTCAGCTTCACCCCACCCCCTCCGGTCTTCTCCCATCATTTCGGATTTCCCCCTCCCCCTCCTATTTTCAAATCTCTCACTATTTCTTCTTTCAGTCAGTCCTGACGAAGGGTCTCGGCCCGAAACGTCAACAGCGCTTCTCCCTATAGACGCTGCCTGACCTGCTGTGTTCCACCAGTATTTTGTGTGTGTTGTTGTTTGAATTTCGAGCATCTGCAGGTTCCCTCGTGTTGAGGCAATTTTGAGTTCAGGACAAATACGGGCAGTGCTTATCTTTATTTTTAAAAGTTTTGGAGGTTTTCAGAGTTTAGTCTGTTCTTAAAGTTGATGGAGCATTATATCCAGCCAGAAACAGACTGCTGAGGCTCTGACATTCTGCTGGAAACCGTCCATTCCTCCTCCACGAGCCCTGAGGGATTGAGTATCATGACAATGTGGAGGTGGATGGATGCGGGGGGTGGGAAGAACAGCCCGTGGACAACCTGAACTGCAACAGGTGAACGAAGTGCACTCCAGGATTACAGCCAGCCACCAATCCCCATCAAAGAACGCCCAAGTGTTTCGCGTATCATTGCGGCTTCAACTATAACCGGTGTTTTTTTAAAAAAGCAGTTTGTTGAGACATCCGGAACACATGCAAGGGACGCAGGCATGGCTACCAGGTCAACTGAGAACTCAAAAACTCAATTAATTAAAAAAAATCAACCAGCAGATGCTGATGACAGCTTAGCGCGTTCAATTCTGTGAAAAAGTCTTTCACACACACACACACTCACACTCACACACACACACACACTCACACTCACACACTCACACACACACACACTCACACACACACACGTTCACACACACACTCACACACACACTCACACACACAGACACACACACACACTCACTCACACACACACACACTCACACACACACATACACACACACTCACACACACACTCACACACACACTCGCGCACACACACACACTCACACACACATACATACACACACTCACACACTCACTCACACAAACACACTCACACACACACATACACACACACACATGCACACACACACTCACACACACTCACACGCACACACTCACGCACTCACACACACATACATACACACACTCACACACTCACTCACACAAACACACACACACACACACTCACACTCACACACACACATGCACACACACACTCACACACACTCACACGCACACACTCACACACTCACCCACACTCACACACATACACACACACTCACACACACACTCACACACACTCACACAGACACACTCACACACACACAAACTCACACACACACTCACACACACACAAACTCACACACACTCACACCCACACACTCACACACACACTCACACCCACACACTCACAACACACACACACTCACACACACTCACACACACAGACACACACACTCACACACACACTCACACACACAGACACACACACACTCACACACACACTCACACACACACTCACACACACACTCACACACTCACTCACACACATACACACATACTCACACACACACATACACACACACTCACACACACACTCACACACACTCACACACACACTCACACACACTCACACACACACACTCACACACACACATACACACACACACTCACACACACACTCACACACATACACACGCACACACTCACACACACACACACACTCACACACTCACTCACACAAACACACACACACACTCACACACACACATACACACACACACATGCACACACACACTCACACACACTCACACGCACACACTCACACACTCACTCACACAAACACACACACACTCACACTCACACACACTCACACGCACACACTCACACACTCACCCACACTCACACACATACACACACACTCACACACACACTCACACACACTCACACAGACACACTCACACACACACAAACTCACACACACTCACACACACACAAACTCACACACACTCACACACACACTCACACCCACACACT
>NW_026778986.1:570000-575000 GCF_030144855.1 Hypanus sabinus
TTACCTTGGTCCACAGTACACTCACAACATATCTGACTGTACGTATACACACCCAAAGGGAACAGCGTTACCTTGGTCCACAGTACACTCACAACATATCTGACTGTACGTATACACACCCAAAGGGAACAGCGTTACCTTGGTCCACAGTACACTCACAACATATCTGACTGTACACATATACAACCAAATGAAACAATGTTACTCTAGATCACAGTACACCCACAACACATCTGACTGTACATAAATACAACCACATGAAACAATGTTACTCTAGATCACAGTACACCCACAACACATCTGACTGTACATAAATACAACCTCATGAAACAATGTTACTCTAGATCACAGTACACCCACAACACATCTGACTGTACATAAATACAACCACATGAAACAATGTTACTCTAGATCACAGTACACCCACAACACATCTGACTGTACATAAATACAACCACATGAAACAATGTTACTCTAGATCACAGTACACCCACAACACATCTGACTGTACATAAATACAACCTCATGAAACAATGTTACTCTAGATCACAGTACACCCACAACACATCTGACTGTACATAAATACAACCAAATGAAACAATGTTACTGTAGCGGTGTGCTACGAGCAGCGCTAAAATTACGACACGGAGTCGGTAACTGCAGTCGAAGGCAAAACTTTATTCGAAAACTTCAGCCTCACTTTTAAGCCTCTGTCAACCGGCCCCCCATGGCGAAGAGGCTCCAAAGCTCTGTGCTCGCAAACCCCCGTAGGCTATCTAATTGTGAGTCGGTTCGGATACGCTAGGAAATGAGGCGCTACATAACCCTCCCCCAGAACCGGCGATACACCCCCCAATGTCCACAGCCTGGGCCAGAACCTGCTTGGGAGGTCGGCCTCTGCGCCGAGGCGCCGGAAACTCGGCCGGTTGCGCCAGGTCCACATGGGCCGGCTTGAGGCGGTCCACCGTGAAAACCTCCTCCTTCCCCCCAACGTCCAGCACGAACGTGGACCCGTTGTTCCGGAGCACCGTAAACGGCCCCTCGTATGGCCGCTGCAGCGGCGGCCGATGCCCGCCCCTTCGTACAAACACAAACTTACAGTTCCGTAGGTCTTTGGGTATGCAGGTCGGGTGCCGCCCGTGCTGTGAAGTGGGTATGGGGGCCAGGTTACCGAGCTTCTCGCGAAGTCTGCCCAGGACTGCAGCGGGTTCTTCCTCTTGCCCCCTCGGGGCTGGTAGGAACTCCCCGGGGACGGCCAGGGGCGCGCCGTATACCAACTCGGCCGACGAGGCGTGCAGGTCGTCCTTGGGCGCTGTGCGGATGCCGAGAAGGACCCAGGGAAGCTCGTCCGCCCAGTTGGCTCCCCGCAGCCGGGCCATGAGGGCCGACTTCAGGTGACGGTGGAAACGCTCCACTAGCCCGTTCGACTGTGGGTGGTAGGCAGTGGTGTGGTGCAGCTGAGTCCCCAAAAGGCTGGCCATAGCTGACCACAGGCTGGAGGTGAACTGGGCGCCTCTGTCGGAGGTAATGTGGGCTGGTACACCAAAGCGGGATATCCAGGTGGCGATCAGGGCTCGGGCGCAAGATTCGGAGGTGGTGTCGGTGAGCGGGACCGCCTCTGGCCATCTTGTGAACCGGTCCACGATAGTCAGGAGGTAACGCGCTCCGCGCGACACTGGCAGGGGGCCCACGATATCCACATGAATGTGGTCGAAACGCCGGTGGGCGGGATGGAACTGCTGCGGTGGGGCTTTGGTGTGCCGCTGCACCTTGGCCGTCTGGCAGTGCATGCACGTTCTGGCCCATTCACTGACCTGTTTGCGGAGACCGTGCCAAACGAACCTGCTGGAAACCAGCCGGACAGTTGTCCGGATGGAGGGATGCGCCAAGTTATGAATGGAGTCGAAAACACGTCGCCGCCAGGCTGTCGGGACGACGGGACGGGGCTGGCCAGTGGCGACGTCATAGAGTAGGGTCCTCTCACCCGGGCCTACGGGGAGGTCCTGGAGCTGCAAACCGGAGACTGCGGTTCTGTAACTCGGAATCTCCTCATCTACCTGCTGTGCCTCTGCCAGTGCCTCAAAGTCTACCCCTTGGGAAAGGGCATGAACGGTAGGGCGAGAGAGCGCATCTGCCACGACATTGTCCTTACCCAAGACGTGCTGGACATCCGTCGTGTATTCAGAGATGTAGGACAGGTGGCGTTGCTGGCGGGACAACCAGGGGTCGGACGCTTTCGTAAACGCAAAGGTAAGCGGTTTGTGGTCCGTGAACGCGGTGAAGGGCCGGCCTTCTAGGAAGTACCTGAAATGCCGGATTGCCAGGTAGAGCGCCAACAGTTCCCGGTCGAAAGCACTGTACTTGAGCTCGGGTGGCCGCAGGTGTTTGCTGAAAAACGCCAGGGGTTGCCAGCGACCTGCGATGAGCTGCTCCAGCACCCCACCGACTGCCGTGTTTGATGCGTCCACTGTGAGGGCGGTAGGGGTGTCCATTCTGGGATGCACTAGCATTGCGGCGTCAGCCAAAGCTTCCTTCATTTGAACGAAAGCGGCGGCGGACTCCTCGTCCCAGGTAATGTCCTTGCTCGGACCCGACATCAGGGCGAACAGGGGGCGCATGATCCGGGCAGCAGAAGGGAGGAAGCGGCGGTAGAAATTGACCATACCTACGAATTCCTGAAGGCCTTTGATCGTGGTGGGTCGGGGGAAGTGGCGGACCGCATCTACCTTAGCGGGCAGAGGGGTTGCCCCGTCTTTAGTAATCCTGTGGCCCAGGAAGTCAATGGTATCAAGCCCGAACTGGCATTTGGCAGGGTTGATTGTAAGACCGTACTCACTCAGTCGGGCGCAGAGTTGACGGAGGTGGGACAGATGCTCCTGACGACTGCCGCTGGCTATGAGGATGTCGTCCAAATAGATGAACGCGAAGTCCTGAGGAGCAGGGCTTTGAATTCCGTGTACTTGCCGTCTGCCGGGGGCGACTGTACGAACTCCGCGACCTGGGCCGCTGTGTCCTGGTCGAGGGAGCTCACCACGTAGTAGTAGCGGGTGTCTTCTGAGGTGATCCGGCGAACGTGGAATTGGGCTTCGGCTTGCTGGAACCATAGGTCCGGGCGCTGTGTCCAGAAACCTGGCAGTTTCAATGAAACCGCATGAACAGAGGCGGCGTCGGTCATTTCTGGTCCAAAAATCGTTTGGACCGTCGGGGTCACCAATTGTAGCGGTGTGCTACACGCAGCGCTAAAATTACGACACGGAGTCGGTAACTGCAGTCGAAGGCAAAACTTTATTCGAAAACTTCAGCCTCACTTTTAAGCCTCTGTCAACCGGCCCCCCATGGCGAAGAGGCTCCAAAGCTCTGTGCTCGCAAACCCCCGTAGGCTATCTAATTGTGAGTCGGTTCGGATACGCTAGGAAATGAGGCGCTACATTACTCTAGATCACAGTACACCCACAACACATCTGACTGTACATAAATACAACCACATGAAACAATGTTACAAATAAAAAAAACACGAAACGCTGGCAGAACCCACCAGGCCAGACGGCGTCTATGGGAGGAGGTAGTAACGATGTTTCGGGCCGAAACCCTTCATCAGGAGCGAAGTAACATGGGATGGTCGAGGGGGGATAAGAAGTGGGGGGAGGGTTGAAGTGGAGAGTTGGGAAGTGATAGGCTGGAGGGAAATGGGCTGGGGGGGGGGAAGGTGGAGATTTATGGGAAATAAAAGAGAAAGAAAGGTAGGGCTGGGGGGAGATTATACTGGGGGAGGGGGGAAGAGACAGAGAAAGAGAACCAGACTAAAGTTATAGATAGGGATGGGGGTAAGGGGGGGCAGCGGTGTCAACGGAGGTCTGTGAGTTGGATGTTCATGCCGGCAGGAAGGAGGCTACCCAGGCGGGAGATAAGGTATTGCTCCATGGACCTGCGTGTGGCCTCATCTTGACGGTAGAGGAGGCCATGGACAGACATGTCGGAGTGGGAGTGGTCGGTGGAATTGAAGTGTGTGGCCACAGGGAGATCCCGCCACTGCTGGAGGACTGAGCACCAGTGTTCGGCGAAACGGTCTCCCAGTCTGCGGCGGGTCTCCCCGATGTATAAATGGCCACACCGGGAGCACCGGATACAGGATATCACCCCAGCTGACTCGCAGGTGAAGTGGTGCCTCACCTGAAGGGACTGTCTGGGGCCTGGGATGGTGGTGAGGGAGGAAGTGTGGGGGCAGGTGTAGCGCTTCTTCCGTTTGCAGGGATGAGTGCCTGGAGGGAGGTCAGTGGGGAGGGATGGGGGGGATGAATGGACAATCGCGTAGGGAGCGATCCCTGCGGAGAGCCGAGAGTTGGGGGGAGGGGAAGATGTGTCTGGTGGTGAGATCCTGTAGGAGGTGGTGGAAGTTACGGAGGATTATACGTTGGATCTGTAGGCTGGCAGGGTGATAGGTGAGGACCGGGGGGACTCGATCCCTGGTGGGCTGGCGGGGGGATGGGGTGAGGGCAGAGGTGCGTGAAATACGGGAGATGCGATGGAGGGCAGAGTTGATGGATGAAGGGAAGCCCCTTTCTTTAAAAAGGGAAGACATCTCCTTTGTCCTAGAATGAAAGGCCTCATCCTGAGAGCAGATGCGGCGGAGGTGGAGGAATTGAGAGAAAGGGATAGCATTTTTGCAGGAGACAGGGTGGGAGGAGGAATAGTCTAGGTAGCTGTGGGGAGTTAGTAGGTTTGTAGTAGAGGTCGGTGGATAGGCTGTCTCCAGAGATGGAGACAGAAAGATCTAGAAAGGGGAGGGAGGTATCGGAAATAGACCAGGTAAATTTGAGGGCGGGGTGAAAGTTGGAGGCGAAGTTAATGAAGTCAGTGAGCTCAGCTTGTGTGCAGGAGGCAGCGCCAATGCAATCGTCGATATAACGCAAGAAAAGAGGAGGACAGGTACCGGTGTAAACAATTGTTCCTCCAGATCACAGTACACTCACAACTCATCTGACTGTACATACATACAACCA
>NW_026778986.1:585000-638458 GCF_030144855.1 Hypanus sabinus
GAGGAGGTACAGGAGCCTGAAGACACACACTCAGCGATTCAGGAACAGCTTCTTCCCCTCCGCCATCAGGGAGGAGGTACAGGAGCCTGAAGACACACACTCAGCGATTCAGGAACAGCTTCTTCCCCTCCGCCATCAGGGAGGAGGTACAGGAGCCTGAAGACACACACTCAGCGATTCAGAAACAGCTTCTTCCCCTCCGCCATCAGGGAGCAGCTAGAGGAGCCTGAAGACACACACTCAGCGATTCAGGAACAGCTTCTTCCCCTCCGACATCAGTGAGGCGGTACAGGAGCCTGAAGACACACACTCAGTGATTCAGGAACAGCTTCTTCCCCTCCGCCATCAGGGAAGAGGTACAGAAGCCTGATGACACACACTCAGCGATTCAGGAACAGCTTCATCCCCTCTGCCATCAGGGAGGAGGTTCAGGAGCCTGAGGACACTCACTCAGCGATTCAGGAACAGCTTCTTAGCCTCTGCCATCAGGGAGGAGGTACAGGATCCTGAAGACACACACTCAGCGATTCAGGAACAGCTTCTTCCCCTCCGCCGTCAGGGAGGAGGTACAGGAGCCTGAAGACACACACTCAGCGATTCAAGAACAGCTTCTTCCCCTCCGCCATCAGGGGGGAGGTACAGGAGCCTGAAGACACACACTCAGAGATTAAGCAACGGCTTCTTCCCCTCCGCCATCAGGGAGGAGGTACAGGAGCCTGAAGACTCACACTCAGCCATTAAGGAACAGCTTCTTCCCCTCCGCCGTCAGGGAGGAGTTTCAGGAGCCTGAAGACACACACTCAGCGATTCAAGAACAGCTTCTTCCCCTCTGCCATCAGGGAGGAGGTACAGGAGCCTGAAGACACACACTCAGCGATTCAGGAACAGCTTCTTCCCCTCTGCCTTCAGGGAGGGGGTACAGGAGCCTGAAGACATACCCTCAGTGATTCGGGAACAGCTTCTTCCCCTCTGCCATCAGGGAGGAGGTACGGGAGCCTGAAGACACACACTCAGCGATTCAGGAACAGCTTCTTCCCCTCTGCCATCAGGGAGGAGGTACAGGAGCCTGAAGACACACACTCAGCGATTCAGGAACATCTTCTCCCCCTCTGCCATCAGGGAGGGGGTACAGGAGCCTGAAGACACACATTCAGCGATTCAGGAACAGCTTCTTCCCCTCTGCCATCAGGGAGGAGGTACAGGAGCCTGAAGACACACACTCAGCGATTCAGGAACAGCTTCTTCCCCTCTGCCATCAGGGAGGAGGAACGGGAGCCTGAAGACACACACTCAGCGATTCAGGAACAGCTTCTTCCCCTCTGCCATCAGGGAGGGGGTACAGGAGCCTGAAGACATACCCTCAGTGATTCAGGAACAGCTTCTTCCCCTCTGCTATCAGGGAGGAGGTACAGGAGCCTGAATGCACACACTCAGCGATTCAGGAACAGCTTCTTCCCCTCCGCCATCAGGGAGGAGCTACAGGAGCCTGAAGACACACAATCAGCGATTCAGGAACAGCTTCTTGCCCTCCGCCATCAGGGAGGAGGTACAGGAGCCTGAAGGCACACACTCAGCGATTCAGGAACATCTTCTCCCCCTCTGCCATCACGGAGGGGGTACAGGAGCCTGAAGACACACATTCAGCGATTCAGGAACAGCTTCTTCCCCTCTGCCATCAGGGAGGAGGTACAGGAGCCTGAAGACACACACTCAACGATTCAGGAACAGCTTCTTCCCCTCCGCCATCAGGGAGGAGGTACAGGAGCCTGAAGACACACATTCAGCGATTCAGGAACAGCTTCTTCCCCTCTGCTATCAGGGAGGAGGTACAGGAGCCTGAAGGCATACACTCAGCGATTCAGGAACAGCTTCTTCCCCTCCGCCATCAGGGAGGAGGTACAGGAGCCTGAAGACACACACTCAGCGATTCAGGAACAGCTTCCTCCCCTCCGCCATCAGGGAGGAGGTACAGGAGCCTGAAGACACACACTCAGCGATTCAGGGACAGCTTCTTCCACTCCGCCATCAGGGAGGAGGTACAGGAGCCTGAAGACACACATTCAGCGATTCAGGAACAGCTTCTTGCCCTTTGCCATCAGGCAGGAGGTACAGGAGCCTGAAGACACACATTCAGCGATTCAGGAACAGCTTCTTCCCCTCCACCATCAGGGTGGAGGTACAGGAGCCTGAAGACACACACTCAGCGATTCAGGAACATCTTCTCCCCCTCTGCCATCACGGAGGGGGTACAGGAGCCTGAAGACACACATTCAGCGATTCAGGAACAGCTTCTTCCCCTCTGCCATCAGGGAGGAGGTACAGGAGCCTGAAGACACACATTCAGCGATTCAGGAACAGCTTCTTCCCCTCTGCTATCAGGGAGGAGGTACAGGAGCCTGAAGGCATACACTCAGCGATTCAGGAACAGCTTCTTCCCCTCCGCCATCAGGGAGGAGGTACAGGAGCCTGAAGACAGACACTCAGCGATTCAGGAACAGCTTCCTCCCCTCCGCCATCAGGGAGAAGGTACAGGAGCCTGAAGACACACACTCAGCGATTCAGGGACAGCTTCTTCCACTCCGCCATCAGGGAGGAGGTACAGGAGCCTGAAGACACACATTCAACGATTCAGGAACAGCTTCTTGCCCTTTGCCATCAGGCAGGAGGTACAGGAGCCTGAAGACACACATTCAGCGATTCAGGAACAGCTTCTTCCCCTCCACCATCAGGGTGGAGGTACAGGAGCCTGAAGACACACATTCAGCGATTCAGGAACAGCTTCTTCCCCTCCGCTATCAGGGAGGAGGTACAGGAGCCTGAATGCACACACTCAGCGATTCAGGAACAGCTTCTTCCCCTCTGCCATCAGGGAGGAGGTACAGGAGCCTGAAGACACACACTCAGCGATTCAGGAACAGCTTCTTCCCCTCTGCCTTCAGGGAGGGGGTACAGGAGCCTGAAGACATACCCTCAGTGATTCGGGAACAGCTTCTTCCCCTCTGCCATCAGGGAGAAGGTACGGGAGCCTGAAGACACACACTCAGCGATTCAGGAACAGCTTCTTCCCCTCTGCCATCAGGGAGGAGGTACAGGAGCCTGAAGACACACACTCAGCGATTCAGGAACATCTTCTCCCCCTCTGCCATCAGGGAGGGGGTACAGGAGCCTGAAGACTCACATTCAGCGATTCAGGAACAGCTTCTTCCCCTCTGCCATCAGGGAGGAGGTACAGGAGCCTGAAGACACACACTCAGCGATTCAGGAACAGCTTCTTCCCCTCTGCCATCAGGGAGGAGGTACAGGAGCCTGAAGACACACACTCAGCGATTCAGGAACAGCTTCTTCCCCTCTGCCATCAGGGAGGAGGTACAGGAGCCTGAAGACACACACTCAGCGATTCAGGAACAGCTTCTTCCCCTCTGCCATCAGGGAGGAGGTACGGGAGCCTGAAGACACACACTCAGCGATTCAGGAACAGCTTCTTCCCCTCTGCCATCAGGGACGGGGTACAGGAGACTGAAGACATACACTCAGTGATTCAGGAACAGCTTCTTCCCCTCTGCTATCAGGGAGGAGGTACAGGAGCCTGAATGCACACACTCAGCGATTCAGGAACAGCTTCTTCCCCTCCGCCATCAGGGAGGAGCTACCGGAGCCTGAAGACACACACTCAGCGATTCAGGAACAGCTTCTTGCCCTCCGCCATCAGGGAGGAGGTACAGGAGCCTGAAGGCACACACTCAGCGATTCAGGAAAATCTTCTCCCCCTCTGCCATCACAGAGGGGGTACAGGAGCCTGAAGACACACATTCAGCGATTCAGGAACAGATTCTTCCCCTCTGCTATCAGGGAGGAGGTACAGAAGCCTGATGACACACACTCAACGATTCAGGAACAGCTTCATCCCCTCTGCTATCAGGGAGGAGGTACTGGAGCCTGAGGACACTCACTCAGCGATTCAGGAACAGCTTCTTAGCCTCTGCCATCAGGGAGGAGGTACGGGAGCCTGAAGACACACACTCAGCGATTCAGGAACAGCTTCTTCCCCTCTGCCATCAGGGAGGGGGTACAGGAGCCTGAAGACACACACTGAGCGATTCAGGAACAGCTTCTTACCCGCCGCCATCAGGGAGGAGGTACAGGAGCCTGACGACACACACTCAGCGACTCAGGAACAGCTTCTTCCCCTCCGCCATCAGGGAGGGGGTACAGGAGCCTGACGACATACACTCAGCGATTCAGGAACAGCTTCTTCCCTCCGCCATCAGGGACGAGGTACAGGAGCCTGAAGACACACACTCAGCAATTCAGGAACAGCTTCTTCCCCTCCGCCATCAGGGAGGAGGTACAGGAGCCTGAAGACACACACTCAGCGATTCAGGAACAGCTTCTTCCCCTCTGCCATCAGGGAGGAGGTATAGGAGCCTGAAGACACACACTCAGCGATTCAGGAACAGCTTCTTCCCCTCCGCCATCAGGGAGGAGCTACAGGAGCCTGAAGACACACACTCAGCGATTCAGGAACAGCTTCTTGCCCTCCGCCATCAGGGAGGAGGTACGGGAGCCTGAAGACACACACTCAGCGATTCAGGAACAGCTTCTTCAACTCCGCCATCAGGGAGGAGCTACAGGAGCCTGAAGACACACACTCAGCGATTCGGGAACAGCTTCTTCCCCTCCGCCATCAGGGAGGAGGTACAGGAAACTGAAGACACAAACTCAGCAATTCAGGAACAGATTCTTCCCCTCCGCCATCAGGAAGGAGGTACAGGAGCCTGAAGACACACACTCAGCGATTCAGGAACAGCTTCTTCCACTCTGCCATCAGGGAGGAGGTACAGGAGCCTGAAGACACACACTCAGCGATTCCGGAACAGCTTCTTCCCCTCCGCTATCAGGGAGGAGGCACAGGAGCCTGAAGACACACACTCAGCGATTCAAGAACAGCTTCTTCCCCTCCGCCATCAGGGAGGAGGTACAGGAGCCTGAAGACACACACTCAGCGATTCAGGAACAGCTTCTTCCCCTCCGCCATCAGGGAGGAGGTACAGGAGCCTGAAGACACACACTCAGCGATTCAGGGACAGCTTCTTCCCCTCCGCCATCAGGGAGGGGGTACAGGAGCCTGAAGACACAAACTCAGCGATTCAAGAACAGCTTCTTCCCCTCCGCCATCAGGGAGGGGGTACAGGAGCCTGAAGATACACACTCAGCCATTCGGTAACAGCTTCTTCCCCTCCGCCATCAGGGAGGAGGTACAGGAGCCTGAAGACACACAGTCAGCGATTCCGGAACAGCTTCTTCCCCTCCGCTATCAGGGAGGAGGCACAGTAGCCTGAAGACACACACTCAGCGATTCAGGAACAGCTTCTTCCCCTCCGCCATCAGGGAGGAGGTACAGGAGCCTGAAGACACACACTCAGCGATTCAGGAACAGCTTCTTCCCCTCCGCCATCAGGGAGGAGGTACAGGAGCCTGAAGACACACACTCAGCGATTCAGGAACAGCTTCTTCCCCTCCACCATCAGGGAGGAGGTACAGGAGACTGAAGACACACACTCAGCGATTCAGGGACAGCTTCTTCCCCTCCGCCATCAGGGAGGGGGTACAGGAGCCTGAAGACACAAACTCAGCGATTCAAGAACAGCTTCTTCCCCTCCGCCATCAGGGAGGGGGTACAGGAGCCTGAAGACACACACTCAGTGATTCAGGAACAGCTTCTTCCCCTCCACCATCAGGGAGGAGGTACAGGAGCCTGAAGACACACACTCAGCGATTCAGGAACAGCTTCATCCCCTCCACCATCAGGGAGGAGGTACAGGAGCCTGAAGACACACTCAGCGATTCAGGAACAGCTTGTTCCCCTCCGCCATCAGGGAAGAGGTACAGAAGCCTGATGACACACACTCAGCGATTCAGGAACAGCTTCATCCCCTCTGCCATCAGGGAGGAGGTACAGGAGCCTGAGGACACTCACTCAGCGATTCAGGAACAGCTTCTTAGCCTCTGCCATCAGGGAGGAGGTACAGGATCCTGAAGACACACACTCAGCGATTCAGGAACAGCTTCTTCCCCTCCGCCGTCAGGGAGGATGTACTGGAGCCTGAAGACACACACTCAGCGATTCAAGAACAGCTTCTTCCCCTCTGCCATCAAGGAGGAGGTACAGGAGCCTGAAGACACACACTCAGCGATTCAGGAACAGCTTCTTCCCCTCCACCATCAGGGAGGAGGTACAGGAGCCTGAAGACACACACTCAGCGATTCAGGAACAGCTTCTTCCCCTCCACCATCAGGGAGGAGGTACAGGAGCCTGAAGACACACACTCAGCGATTCAGGAACAGCTTCTTCCCCTCCACCATCAGGGGGGAGGTACAGGAGCCTGAAGACACACACTCAGCGATTCAGGAACAGCTTCTTCCCCTCCACCATCAGGGAGGAGGTACAGGAGCCTGAAGACACACACTCAGAGATGCAGCAACGGCTTCTTCCCCTCCGCCATCAGGGAGGAGGTACAGGAGCCTGAAGACACACACTCAGCGATTCAGGAACAGCTTCATCCCCTCCACCATCAGGGAGGAGGTACAGGAGCCTGAAGACACACACTCAGCGATTCAGGGACAGCTTCTTCCCCTCCGCCTTCAGGGAGGGGGTACAGGAGCCTGAAGACACAAACTCAGCGATTCAAGAACAGCTTCTTCCCCTCCGCCATCAGGGAGGAGGTACAGGAGCCTGAAGACACACACTCAGCGATTCAGGAACAGCTTCTTCCCCTCCGCCATCAGGGAGGAGGTACAGGAGCCTGAAGACACACACTCAGCGATTCAGAAACAGCTTCTTCCCCTCCGCCATCAGGGAGCAGCTACAGGAGCCTGAAGAGACACACTCAGCGATTCAGGAACAGCTTCTTCCCCACCGACATCAGTGAGGCGGTACAGGAGCCTGAAGACACACACTCAGTGATTCAGGAACAGCTTCTTCCCCTCCGCCATCAGGGAAGAGGTACAGAAGCCTGAGGACACTCACTCAGCGATTCTGGAACAGCTTCTTAGCCTCTGCCATCAGGGAGGAGGTACAGGAGCCTGAAGACACACACTCAGCGATTCAGGAACAGCTTCTTCCCCTCTGCCTTCAGGGAGGAGGTACAGGAGCCTGAAGACACATACTCAGCGATTCAGGAACATCTGCTTCCCCTCTGCCATCAGGGAGGAGGTACAGGAGCCTGAAGACACACACTCAGCGATTCAGGAACAGCTTCTTCCCCTCTGCCATCAGGGAGGAGGTACGGGGGCCTGAAGACACACACTCAGCGATTCAGGAACAGCTTCTTCCCCTCTGCCATCAGGGAGGGGGTACAGGAGCCAGAAGACACACACTCAGCGATTCAGGAACAGCTTCTTCCCCTCCGCCATCAGGGAGGAGGTATAGGAGCCTGAAGACACACACTCAGCGACTCAGGAACAGCTTCTTCCCCTCCGCCATCAGGGAGGGGGTACAGGAGCATGAAGACACAAACTCAGCGATTCAGGAACAGCTTCTTCCTTCCGCCATCAGGGACGAGGTACAGGAGCCTGAAGACACACACTCAGCAATTCAGGAACAGCTTCTTCCCCTCCGCCATCAGGGAGGAGGTACAGGAGCCTGAAGACACACACTCAGCGATTCAGGAACAGCTTCTTCCCCTCTGCCATCAGGGAGGAGCTACTGGAGCCTGAAGACACACACTCAGCGATTCAGGAACAGCTTCTTGCCCTCCGCCATCAGGGAGGAGATACGGGAGCCTGAAGACACACACTCAGTGATTCAGGAACAGCTTCTTCAACTCCGCCATCAGGGAGGAGCTACAGGAGCCTGAAGACACACACTCAGCAATTCAGGAACAGCTTCTTCCCCTCCGCCATCAGGGAGGAGGTACAGGAGCCTGAAGACACACACTCAGCGATTCAGGAACAGCTTCTTCCCCTCCGCCATCAGGGAGGAGCTACTGGAGCCTGAAGACACACACTCAGCGATTCAGGAACAGCTTCTTCCCCTCCGCCATCAGGGAGGAGCTACTGGAGCCTGAAGACACACACTCAGCGATTCAGGAACAGCTTCTTGCCCTCCGCCATCAGGGAGGAGATACGGGAGCCTGAAGACACACACTCAGCGATTCAGGAACAGCTTCTTCAACTCCGCCATCAGGGAGGAGCTACAGGAGCCTGAAGACACACACTCAGCGATTCGGGAACAGCTTCTTCCCCTCTGCCATCAGGGAGGAGGTACAGGAAACTGAAGACACAAACTCAGCAATTCAGGAACAGCTTCTTCCCCTCCGCCATCAGGAAGGAGGTACAGGAGCCTGAAGACACACACTCAGCGATTCAGGAACAGCTTCTTCCCCTCTGCCATCAGGGAGGTGGTACAGGAGCCTGAAGACACACACTCAGCGATTCAGGAACAGCTTCTTCCCCTCCGCCATCAGGGAGGAGGTACAGGAGCCTGAAGACACACACTCAGCGATTCAGGAACAGCTTCTTCCCCTCTGCCATCAGGGAGGAGGTACAGGAGCCTGAAGACACACACTCAGCGATTCAGGAACAGCTTCTTCCCCTCTGCCATCAGGGAGGAGGTACAGGAGCTTGAAGACACACACTCACTGTTTCAGTAGCAGCATCCTCCCCTCTGCCATCTGATTTCTGTTGGGACGCTGAACCCACAAACACAACCCCACTATCTTTCTTTGCTCTGTCTCTCTTTACCCTACCCACTCGATTTTCATTCTATGTGCGTTTCTGAAAACCTGTTGCTGTTCCGTTCTGCTCTACTGCCGCAAGACAATAGACGACAGACAGTTGGTGCAGGAGTAGACCTACAGTCTACTGTCTGCTGTCTATTGTCTGGCGGCAGTAGAGCAGAACGGACAGCAACAGGTTTTCAGAAACGCACGTAGAATGAAAATTTGAGCGGGCATGATTCAGATTTCTAAGCTAAGACGTCAGATTTCCCCCCCACCCGGCCCCGTGTTGGGCCCGATTTTGGTCCCCGAGCCTGCCGTTGCTGCGGTCTCCTCGCGGACGTACCGCGGCCAGCTTGTGGGCGCCCGCGAGCAGGCGGGACGGCGACGGTGCAGTGCATCGGCCGGTTTGCATGATGGATCGCTGTCAGCCTGGAAACAGGAGGACGTCTGAAGCAATACACGGAGATCGTTTAATACCCAACTGTGCGAACAGGCAATGCCTTTTATGTTATATCTGCTGCCTAGGGTTTTTTTTAATGCTGGCCTAGTGACCCAGAGCCAAGGAGGCCGACGTCAAGTTGCGCTCAGCACTCGGAGTGACCGAAGATGAATATTTCAAAAGCTCAGAAGTTCATTCATCACCAAATCCACGTGCAGCTCTGAAATTTGTTTTTATAGTGGTGTTCGGAGCTCAGAGTCACCCAGGCACCTAACAGCAAATAAATCCTGCAAGGTGACGATGCTTTCAAAGATGGTGAAAGGAAAAGTATCTAGGTATCAGGGGCGGGTGGGGAGGGGGGGGGGGAAGTTACCAGGAAGAGTGTTAAACAGTTAAAAACTCAATCGAATCAGTGTTCGGTGTGACTTTAAAATGGCAACAGTTCTCTGCGGGCACTCACGGTGAATGCTCAGCAAAGACAGCAGCCATATTCCGTAGAAGAGAGATCCCACCAGTGATCAAAAGTCAGTCTCCCCTCTCCGTAGCAGAGTGATCCCCCAGTGATCAAAAGGAAGTCTCCCCTCTCTGTAACAGACTGATCCCACCAGTGATCAAAAGTCAGTCTCCCCTCTCCGTAGCAGAGAGATCCCCCAGTGATCAAAAGGCATTCTCCCCTCTCCGTAGCAGAGTGATCCCATCAGTGATCAAAAGGCAGTCTCCCCTCTCCGTAGCAGAGTGATCCCACCAGTGTTCAAAAGGCAGTCTCCGCTCTCCGTAGCAGAGTGATCCCACCAGTGATCAAAAGGCAGTCTCCCCTCTCCGTAGCAGAGCGATCCCACCAGTGATCAAAAGGCAGTCTCCCCTCTCCGTAGCAGAGTGATCCCACCAGTGATCAAAAGGCAGTCTCCCCTCTCCACAGCAGAGTGATCCCACCAGTGATCAAAAGGCAGTCTCCCCTCTCCATGGCAGAGTGATCCCACCAGTGATCAAAAGGCAGTCTCCCCTCTCCACAGCAGAGCGATCCCACCAGTGATCAAAAGGCAGTCTCCCCTCTCCACAGCAGAGCGATCCCACCAGTGATCAAAAGGCAGTCTCCCCTCTCCACAGCAGAGCGATCCCACCAGTGATCAAAAGGCAGTCTCCCCTCTCCACAGCAGAGCGATCCCACCAGTGATCAAAAGGCAGTCTCCCCTCTCCACAGCAGAGTGATCCCACCAGTGATCAAAAGTCAGTCTCCCCTCTCCACAGCAGAGCGATCCCACCAGTGATCAAAAGGCAGTCTCCCCTCTCCAGTAACAGAGTGATCCCACCAGTGATCAAAAGGCAGTCTCCCTTCTCCGTAGCAGAGTGATCCCACCAGTGATCAAAAGGCAGTCTCCCCTCTCCGTAACAGAGCGATCCCACCAGTGATCAAAAGTCAGTCTCCCCTCTCCGTAGCAGAGTGATCCCACCAGTGATCAAAAGTCAGTCTCCCCTCTCCACAGCAGAGTGATCCCACCAGTGATCAAAAGGCAGTCTCCCCTCTCCGTAGCAGAGTGATCCCACCAGTGATCAAAAGGCAGTCTCCCCTCTCCAATAGCAGAGTGATCCCCCAGTGATCAAAAGGCAGTCTCCCCTCTCCATAGCAGAGTGATCCCACCAGTGATCAAAAGGCAGTCTCCCCTCTCCACAGCAGAGTGATCCCACCAGTGATCAAAAGGCAGTCTCCCCTCTCCATAACAGAGTGATCCCACCTGTGATCAAAAGGCAGTCTCCCCTCTCCGTAGCAGAGTTATCCCACCAGTGATCAAAAGGCAGTCTCCCCTCTCCATAGCAGAGTAATCCCAACAGCGATCAAAAGGCAGTCTCCCCTCTCCGTAGCAGAGAGATCCCCCAGTGATCAAAAGGCATTCTCCCCTCTCCGTAGCAGAGTGATCCCATCAGTGATCAAAAGGCAGTCTCCCCTCTCCGTAGCAGAGTGATCCCACCAGTGTTCAAAAGGCAGTCTCCGCTCTCCGTAGCAGAGTGATCCCACCAGTGATCAAAAGGCAGTCTCCCCTCTCCGTAGCAGAGCGATCCCACCAGTGATCAAAAGGCAGTCTCCCCTCTCCGTAGCAGAGTGATCCCACCAGTGATCAAAAGGCAGTCTCCCCTCTCCACAGCAGAGTGATCCCACCAGTGATCAAAAGGCAGTCTCCCCTCTCCATGGCAGAGTGATCCCACCAGTGATCAAAAGGCAGTCTCCCCTCTCCACAGCAGAGCGATCCCACCAGTGATCAAAAGGCAGTCTCCCCTCTCCACAGCAGAGCGATCCCACCAGTGATCAAAAGGCAGTCTCCCCTCTCCACAGCAGAGCGATCCCACCAGTGATCAAAAGGCAGTCTCCCCTCTCCACAGCAGAGCGATCCCACCAGTGATCAAAAGGCAGTCTCCCCTCTCCACAGCAGAGTGATCCCACCAGTGATCAAAAGTCAGTCTCCCCTCTCCACAGCAGAGCGATCCCACCAGTGATCAAAAGGCAGTCTCCCCTCTCCAGTAACAGAGTGATCCCACCAGTGATCAAAAGGCAGTCTCCCTTCTCCGTAGCAGAGTGATCCCACCAGTGATCAAAAGGCAGTCTCCCCTCTCCGTAACAGAGCGATCCCACCAGTGATCAAAAGTCAGTCTCCCCTCTCCGTAGCAGAGTGATCCCACCAGTGATCAAAAGTCAGTCTCCCCTCTCCACAGCAGAGTGATCCCACCAGTGATCAAAAGGCAGTCTCCCCTCTCCGTAGCAGAGTGATCCCACCAGTGATCAAAAGGCAGTCTCCCCTCTCCAATAGCAGAGTGATCCCCCAGTGATCAAAAGGCAGTCTCCCCTCTCCATAGCAGAGTGATCCCACCAGTGATCAAAAGGCAGTCTCCCCTCTCCACAGCAGAGTGATCCCACCAGTGATCAAAAGGCAGTCTCCCCTCTCCATAACAGAGTGATCCCACCTGTGATCAAAAGGCAGTCTCCCCTCTCCGTAGCAGAGTTATCCCACCAGTGATCAAAAGGCAGTCTCCCCTCTCCATAGCAGAGTAATCCCAACAGCGATCAAAAGGCAGTCTCCCCTCTCCGTAGCAGAGCGATCCCACCAGTGATCAAAAGGCAGTCTCCCCTCTCCGTAGCAGAGTGATCCCACCAGTGATCAAAAGTCAGTCTCCCCTCTCCACAGCAGAGTGATCCCACCAGTGATCAAAAGGCAGTCTCCCCTCTCCATAGCAGAGTGATCACACCAGTGATCAAAAGGCAGTCTCCCCTCTCCGTAGCAGAGTGATCCCACAAGTGATCAAAAGGCAGTCTCCCCTCTCCGTAGCAGAGTGATCCCACCAGTGATCAAAAGTCAGTCTCCCCTCTCCACAGCAGAGTGATCCCACCAGTGATCAAAAGGCAGTCTCCCCTCTCCGTAGCAGAGTGATCCCACCAGTGATCAAAAGGCAGTCTCCCCTCTCCAATAGCAGAGTGATCCCCCAGTGATCAAAAGGCAGTCTCCCCTCTCCATAGCAGAGTGATCCCACCAGTGATCAAAAGGCAGTCTCCCCTCTCCACAGCAGAGTGATCCCACCAGTGATCAAAAGGCAGTCTCCCCTCTCCATAGCAGAGTGATCCCACCTGTGATCAAAAGGCAGTCTCCCCTCTCCGTAGCAGAGTTATCCCACCAGTGATCAAAAGGCAGTCTCCCCTCTCCATAGCAGAGTAATCCCACCAGCGATCAAAAGGCAGTCTCCCCTCTCCGTAGCAGAGCGATCCCACCAGTGATCAAAAGGCAGTCTCCCCTCTCCGTAGCAGAGTGATCCCACCAGTGATCAAAAGTCAGTCTCCCCTCTCCACAGCAGAGTGATCCCACCAGTGATCAAAAGGCAGTCTCCCCTCTCCATAGCAGAGTGATCCCACCAGTGATCAAAAGGCAGTCTCCCCTCTCCGTAGCAGAGTGATCCCACAAGTGATCAAAAGGCAGTCTCCCCTCTCCGTAGCAGAGTGATCGCACCAGTGATCAAAAGTCAGTCTCCCCTCTCCGTAGCAGAGTGATCCCACAAGTGATCAAAAGGCAGTCTCTCCTCTCCGTAGCAGAGTGATCACACCAGCGATCAAAAGGCAGTCTCCCCTCTCCGTAGCAGAGTGATCCCACCAGTGATCAAAAGGCAGTCACCCCTCTCCACAGCAGAGTGATCCCCCAGTGATTAAAAGGCAGTCTCCCCTCTCCATAGCGGAGTGATCCCACCAGTGATCGAAAGGCAGTCTCCCCTCTCCGTAGCAGAGTGATCCCACCAGTGATCAAAAGGCAGTCTCCCCTCTCCACAGCAGAGTGATCCCACCAGTGATCAAAAGGCAGTCTCCCCTCTCGGGTAGCAGAGCGATCCCACCAGTGATCAAAAGGCAGTCTCCCCTCTCCAATAGCAGAGTGATCCCCCAGTGATCAAAAGGCAGTCTCCCCTCTCCATAGCAGAGTGATCCCACCAGTGATCAAAAGGCAGTCTCCCCTCTCCACAGCAGAGTGATCCCACCAGTGATCAAAAGGCAGTCTCCCCTCTCCATAACAGAGTGATCCCACCTGTGATCAAAAGGCAGTCTCCCCTCTCCGTAGCAGAGTTATCCCACCAGTGATCAAAAGGCAGTCTCCCCTCTCCATAGCAGAGTAATCCCAACAGCGATCAAAAGGCAGTCTCCCCTCTCCGTAGCAGAGCGATCCCACCAGTGATCAAAAGGCAGTCTCCCCTCTCCGTAGCAGAGTGATCCCACCAGTGATCAAAAGTCAGTCTCCCCTCTCCACAGCAGAGTGATCCCACCAGTGATCAAAAGGCAGTCTCCCCTCTCCATAGCAGAGTGATCACACCAGTGATCAAAAGGCAGTCTCCCCTCTCCGTAGCAGAGTGATCCCACAAGTGATCAAAAGGCAGTCTCCCCTCTCCGTAGCAGAGTGATCCCACCAGTGATCAAAAGTCAGTCTCCCCTCTCCACAGCAGAGTGATCCCACCAGTGATCAAAAGGCAGTCTCCCCTCTCCGTAGCAGAGTGATCCCACCAGTGATCAAAAGGCAGTCTCCCCTCTCCAATAGCAGAGTGATCCCCCAGTGATCAAAAGGCAGTCTCCCCTCTCCATAGCAGAGTGATCCCACCAGTGATCAAAAGGCAGTCTCCCCTCTCCACAGCAGAGTGATCCCACCAGTGATCAAAAGGCAGTCTCCCCTCTCCATAGCAGAGTGATCCCACCTGTGATCAAAAGGCAGTCTCCCCTCTCCGTAGCAGAGTTATCCCACCAGTGATCAAAAGGCAGTCTCCCCTCTCCATAGCAGAGTAATCCCACCAGCGATCAAAAGGCAGTCTCCCCTCTCCGTAGCAGAGCGATCCCACCAGTGATCAAAAGGCAGTCTCCCCTCTCCGTAGCAGAGTGATCCCACCAGTGATCAAAAGTCAGTCTCCCCTCTCCACAGCAGAGTGATCCCACCAGTGATCAAAAGGCAGTCTCCCCTCTCCATAGCAGAGTGATCCCACCAGTGATCAAAAGGCAGTCTCCCCTCTCCGTAGCAGAGTGATCCCACAAGTGATCAAAAGGCAGTCTCCCCTCTCCGTAGCAGAGTGATCGCACCAGTGATCAAAAGTCAGTCTCCCCTCTCCGTAGCAGAGTGATCCCACAAGTGATCAAAAGGCAGTCTCTCCTCTCCGTAGCAGAGTGATCGCACCAGCGTTCAAAAGGCAGTCTCCCCTCTCCGTAGCAGAGTGATCCCACCAGTGATCAAAAGTCAGTCACCCCTCTCCACAGCAGAGTGATCCCCCAGTGATCAAAAGGCAGTCTCCCCTCTCCATAGCGGAGTGATCCCACCAGTGATCGAAAGGCAGTCTCCCCTCTCCGTAGCAGAGTGATCCAACCAGTGATCAAAAGGCAGTCTCCCCTCTCCACAGCAGAGTGATCCCACCAGTGATCAAAAGGCAGTCTCCCCTCTCGGGTAGCAGAGCGATCCCACCAGTGATCAAAAGGCAGTCTCCCCTCTCCACAGCAGAGCGATCCCACCAGTGATCAAAAGGCAGTCTCCCCTCTCCACAGCAGAGCGATCCCACCAGTGATCAAAAGGCAGTCTCCCCTCTCCATAGCAGAGCGATCCCACCAGTGATCAAAAGGCAGTCTCCCCTCTCCACAACAGAGTGATCCCACCAGTGATCAAAAGTCAGTCTCCCCTCTCCACAGCAGAGCGATCCCACCAGTGATCAAAAGGCAGTCTCCCCTCTCCAGTAACAGAGTGATCCCACCAGTGATCAAAAGGCAGTCTCCCTTCTCCGTAGCAGAGTGATCCCACCAGTGATCAAAAGGCAGTCTCCCCTCTCCACAACAGAGTGATCCCACCAGTGATCAAAAGTCAGTCTCCCCTCTCCACAGCAGAGCGATCCCACCAGTGATCAAAAGGCAGTCTCCCCAATCCACAGCAGAGCGATCCCACCAGTGATCAAAAGGCAGTCTCCCCTCTCCACAACAGAGTGATCCCACCAGTGATCAAAAGTCAGTCTCCCCTCTCCACAGCAGAGCGATCCCACCAGTGATCAAAAGGCAGTCTCCCCTCTCCAGTAACAGAGTGATCCCACCAGTGATCAAAAGGCAGTCTCCCTTCTCCGTAGCAGAGTGATCCCACCAGTGATCAAAAGGCAGTCTCCCCTCTCCGTAACAGAGCGATCCCACCAGTGATCAAAAGTCACTCTCCCCTCTCCGTAGCAGAGTGATCCCACCAGTGATCAAAAGTCAGTCTCCCCTCTCCACAGCAGAGTGATCCCACCAGTGATCAAAAGGCAGTCTCCCCTCTCCGTAGCAGAGTGATCCCACCAGTGATCAAAAGGCAGTCTCCCCTCTCCAATAGCAGAGTGATCCCACCAGTGATCAAAAGGCAGTCTCCCCTGTCCGTAGCAGAGTGATCCCACAAGTGATCAAAAGGCAGTCTCCCCTCTCCGTAGCAGAGTGATCGCACCAGTGATCAAAAGTCAGTCTCCCCTCTCCGTAGCAGAGTGATCCCACAAGTGATCAAAAGGCAGTCTCCCCTCTCCGTAGCAGAGTGATCGCACCAGCGATCAAAAGGCAGTCTCCCCTCTCCGTAGCAGAGTGATCCCACCAGTGATCAAAAGGCAGTCTCCCCTCTCCACAGCAGAGTGATCCCACCAGTGATCGAAAGGCAGTCTCCCCTCTCCATAGCAGAGTGATCCCACCAGTGATCAAAAGGCAGTCTCCCCTCTCCGCAGCAGAGTGATCCCACCAGTGATCAAAAGGCAGTCTCCCCTCTCCATCACAGAGTGATCCCCCAGTGATCAAAAGGCAGTCTCCCCTCTCCGTAGCAGAGTGATCGCACCAGTGATCAAAAGTCAGTCTCCCCTCTCCGTAGCAGAGTGATCCCACAAGTGATCAAAAGGCAGTCTCCCCTCTCCGTAGCAGAGTGATCGCACCAGCGATCAAAAGGCAGTCTCCCCTCTCCGTAGCAGAGTGATCCCACCAGTGATCAAAAGGCAGTCTCCCCTCTCCACAACAGAGTGATCCCACCAGTGATCGAAAGGCAGTCTCCCCTCTCCATAGCAGAGTGATCCCACCAGTGATCAAAAGGCAGTCTCCCCTCTCCGCAGCAGAGTGATCCCACCAGTGATCAAAAGGCAGTCTCCCCTCTCCGTCACAGAGTGATCCCCCAGTGATCAAAAGGCAGTCTCCCCTCTCCACAGCAGAGTGATCCCACCAGTGATCAAAAGGCAGTCTCCCCTCTCCATAGCGGAGTGATCCCACCAGTGATCGAAAGGCAGTCTCCCCTCTCCGTAGCAGAGTGATCCCACCAGTGATCAAAAGGCAGTCTCCCCTCTCCATAGCAGAGCGATCCCACCAGTGATCAAAAGGCAGTCTCCCCTCTCCACAACAGAGTGATCCCACCAGTGATCAAAAGTCAGTCTCCCCTCTCCACAGCAGAGCGATCCCACCAGTGATCAAAAGGCAGTCTCCCCAATCCACAGCAGAGCGATCCCACCAGTGATCAAAAGGCAGTCTCCCCTCTCCACAACAGAGTGATCCCACCAGTGATCAAAAGTCAGTCTCCCCTCTCCACAGCAGAGCGATCCCACCAGTGATCAAAAGGCAGTCTCCCCTCTCCAGTAACAGAGTGATCCCACCAGTGATCAAAAGTCACTCTCCCCTCTCCGTAGCAGAGTGATCCCACCAGTGATCAAAAGTCAGTCTCCCCTCTCCACAGCAGAGTGATCCCACCAGTGATCAAAAGGCAGTCTCCCCTCTCCGTAGCAGAGTGATCCCACCAGTGATCAAAAGGCAGTCTCCCCTCTCCAATAGCAGAGTGATCCCACCAGTGATCAAAAGGCAGTCTCCCCTGTCCGTAGCAGAGTGATCCCACAAGTGATCAAAAGGCAGTCTCCCCTCTCCGTAGCAGAGTGATCGCACCAGTGATCAAAAGTCAGTCTCCCCTCTCCGTAGCAGAGTGATCCCACAAGTGATCAAAAGGCAGTCTCCCCTCTCCGTAGCAGAGTGATCGCACCAGCGATCAAAAGGCAGTCTCCCCTCTCCGTAGCAGAGTGATCCCACCAGTGATCAAAAGGCAGTCTCCCCTCTCCACAGCAGAGTGATCCCACCAGTGATCGAAAGGCAGTCTCCCCTCTCCATAGCAGAGTGATCCCACCAGTGATCAAAAGGCAGTCTCCCCTCTCCGCAGCAGAGTGATCCCACCAGTGATCAAAAGGCAGTCTCCCCTCTCCATCACAGAGTGATCCCCCAGTGATCAAAAGGCAGTCTCCCCTCTCCACAGCAGAGTGATCCCACCAGTGATCAAAAGGCAGTCTCCCCTCTCCATAGCGGAGTGATCCTACCAGTGATCGAAAGGCAGTCTCCCCTCTCCGTAGCAGAGTGATCCCACCAGTGATCAAAAGGCAGTCTCCCCTCTCCACAGCAGAGTGATCCCACCAGTGATCAAAAGGCAGTCTCCCCTCTCGGGTAGCAGAGCGATCCCACCAGTGATCAAAAGGCAGTCTCCCCTCTCCATAGCGGAGTGATCCCACCAGTGATCGAAAGGCAGTCTCCCCTCTCCGTAGCAGAGTGATCCCAGCAGTGATCAAAAGGCAGTCTCCCCTCTCCGTAGCAGAGTGATCCCACCAGTGATCAAAAGGCAGTCTCCCCTCTCCACAGCAGAGCGATCCCACCAGTGATCAAAAGGCAGTCTCCCCTCTCCACAGCAGAGCGATCCCACCAGTGATCAAAAGGCAGTCTCCCCTCTCCATAGCAGAGCGATCCCACCAGTGATCAAAAGGCAGTCTCCCCTCTCCAGTAACAGAGTGATCCCACCAGTGATCAAAAGGCAGTCTCCCTTCTCCGTAGCAGAGTGATCACACCAGTGATCAAAAGGCAGTCTCCCCTCTCCACAACAGAGTGATCCCACCAGTGATCAAAAGTCAGTCTCCCCTCTCCACGGCAGAGCGATCCCACCAGTGATCAAAAGGCACTCTCCCCTCTCCACAACAGAGTGATCCCACCAGTGATCAAAAGTCAGTCTCTCCTCTCCACAGCAGAGCGATCCCACCAGTGATCAAAAGGCAGTCTCCCCTCTCCAGTAACAGAGTGATCCCACCAGTGATCAAAAGGCAGTCTCCCTTCTCCGTAGCAGAGCGATCCCACCAGTGATCAAAAGTCAGTCTCCCCTCTCCGTAGCAGAGTGATCCCCCAGTGATCAAAAGGCAGTCTCCCCTCTCCGTAGCAGAGCGATCCCACAAGTGATCAAAAGTCAGTCTCCCCTCTCCGTAGCAGAGCGATCCCACCAGTGATCAAAAGTCAGTCTCCTCTCTCCGCAGCAGAGTGATCCCACCAGTGATCAAAAGTCAGTCTCCCCTCTCCGTAACAGACTGATCCCACCAGTGATCAAAAGGCAGTCTCCCCTCTCCATAGCAGAGTGATCCCAATTGTCATCAAAAGGCAGTCTCCCCTCTCCGTAGCAAAGTGATCCCACCAGTGATCAAAAGGCAGTCTCCCCTCTCCGTAGCAGAGTGATCCCACCAGTGATCAAAAGTCAGCCTCCCCTCTCCGTAGCAGAGCGATCCCACCAGTAATCAAAAGTCAGTCTCCCCTCTCCGTAGCAGAGTGATCCCCCAGTGATCAAAAGGCAGTCTCCCCTCTCCGTAGCAGAGTGATCCCACCAGTGATCAAAAGTCAGTCTCCCCTCTCCGTAGCCGAGTGATCCCCCAGTGATCAAAAGGCAGTCTCCCCTCTCCGTAGCAGAGCGATCCCACCAGTGATCAAAAGTCAGTCTCCCCTCTCCGTAGCAGAGCGATCCCACCAGTGATCAAAAGTCAGTCTCCTCTCTCCGTAGCAGAGTGATCCCACCAGTGATCAAAAGTCAGTCTCCCCTCTCCGTAACAGACTGATCCCACCAGTGATCAAAAGGCAGTCTCCCCTCTCCATAGCAGAGTGATCCCAATTGTGATCAAAAGGCAGTCTCCCCTCTCCGTAGCAAAGTGATCCCACCAGTGATCAAAAGGCAGTCTCCCCTCTCCGTAGCAGAGTGATCCCACCAGTGATCAAAAGTCAGCCTCCCCTCTCCGTAGCAGAGCGATCCCACCAGTGATCAAAAGTCAGTCTCCCCTCTCCGTAGCAGAGTGATCCCCCAGTGATCAAAAGGCAGTCTCCCCTCTCCGTAGCAGAGTGATCCCACCAGTGATCAAAAGTCAGTCTCCCCTCTCCGTAGCAGAGTGATCCCACCAGTGATCAAAAGGCAGTCTCCCCTCTCCGTAGCAGCGTGATCCCACCAGTGATCAAAAGGCAGTCTCCCCTCTCCACAGCAGAGTGATCCCACCAGTGATCAAAAGGCAGTCTCCCCTCTCCACAGCAGAGCGATCCCACCAGTGATCAAAAGGCAGTCTCCCCTCTCCACAGCAGAGCGATCCCACCAGTGATCAAAAGGCAGTCTCCCCTCTCCACAGCAGAGTGATCCCACCAGTGATCAAAAGTCAGTCTCCCCTCTCCGTAGCAGAGCGATCCCACCAGTGATCAAAAGTCAGTCTCCCCTCTCCGTAGCAGAGTGATCCCCCAGTGATCAAAAGGCAGTCTCCCCTCTCCGTAGCAGAGCGATCCCACCAGTGATCAAAAGTCAGTCTCCCCTCTCCGTAGCAGAGCGATCCCACCAGTGATCAGAAGGCAGTCTCCCCTCTCCGTAGCAGAGCGATTCCACCAGTGATCAAAAGTCAGTCTCCCCTCTCCGTAGCAGAGCGATCCCACCAGTGATCAAAAGTCAGTCTGCCTTCTCCGTAGCAGAGCGATCCCACCAGTGATCAAAAGTCAGTCTCCCCTCTCCGTAGCAGAGTGATCCCACCAGTGATCGAAAGGCAGTCTCCCCTCTCCGTAGCAGAGTGATCCCACCAGTGATCAAAAGGCAGTCTCCCCTCTCCGTAGCAGAGTGATCCCACCAGTGATCAAAAGGCAGTCTCCCCTCTCCACAGCAGAGTGATCCCACCAGTGATCAAAAGGCAGTCTCCCCTCTCCACAGCAGAGCGATCCCACCAGTGATCAAAAGGCAGTCTCCCCTCTCCATAGCAGAGCGATCCCACCAGTGATCAAAAGGCAGTCTCCCCTCTCCACAGCAGAGCGATCCCACCAGTGATCAAAAGGCAGTCTCCCCTCTCCACAGCAGAGTGATCCCACCAGTGATCAAAAGGCAGTCTCCCCTCTCCGTAACAGAGCGATCCCACCAGTGATCAAAAGTCACTCTCCCCTCTCCGTAGCAGAGTGATCCCACCAGTGATCAAAAGTCAGTCTCCCCTCTCCACAGCAGAGTGATCCCACCAGTGATCAAAAGGCAGTCTCCCCTCTCCGTAGCAGAGTGATCCCACCAGTGATCAAAAGGCAGTCTCCCCTCTCCAATAGCAGAGTGATCCCACCAGTGATCAAAAGGCAGTCTCCCCTGTCCGTAGCAGAGTGATCCCACAAGTGATCAAAAGGCAGTCTCCCCTCTCCGTAGCAGAGCGATCCCACCAGTGATCAAAAGTCAGTCTCCCCTCTCCGTAGCAGAGTGATCCCACAAGTGATCAAAAGGCAGTCTCCCCTCTCCGTAGCAGAGTGATCGCACCAGCGATCAAAAGGCAGTCTCCCCTCTCCGTAGCAGAGTGATCCCACCAGTGATCAAAAGGCAGTCTCCCCTCTCCGTAGCAGAGCGATCCCACCAGTGATCAAAAGTCAGTCTCCTCTCTCCGTAGCAGAGTGATCCCACCAGTGATCGAAAGGCAGTCTCCCCTCTCCGTAGCAGAGTGATCCCACCAGTGATCAAAAGGCAGTCTCCCCTCTCCACAGCAGAGTGATCCCACCAGTGATCAAAAGGCAGTCTCCCCTCTCGGGTAGCAGAGCGATCCCACCAGTGATCAAAAGGCAGTCTCCCCAATCCACAGCAGAGCGATCCCACCAGTGATCAAAAGGCAGTCTCCCCTCTCCACAACAGAGTGATCCCACCAGTGATCAAAAGTCAGTCTCCCCTCTCCACAGCAGAGCTATCCCACCAGTGATCAAAAGGCAGTCTCCCCTCTCCAGTAACAGAGTGATCCCACCAGTGATCAAAAGGCAGTCTCCCTTCTCCGTAGCAGAGTGATCCCACCAGTGATCAAAAGGCAGTCTCCCCTCTCCGTAACAGAGCGATCCCACCAGTGATCAAAAGTCACTCTCCCCTCTCCGTAGCAGAGTGATCCCACCAGTGATCAAAAGTCAGTCTCCCCTCTCCACAGCAGAGTGATCCCACCAGTGATCAAAAGGCAGTCTCCCCTCTCCGTAGCAGAGTGATCCCACCAGTGATCAAAAGGCAGTCTCCCCTCTCCAATAGCAGAGTGATCCCACCAGTGATCAAAAGGCAGTCTCCCCTGTCCGTAGCAGAGTGATCCCACAAGTGATCAAAAGGCAGTCTCCCCTCTCCGTAGCAGAGTGATCGCACCAGTGATCAAAAGTCAGTCTCCCCTCTCCGTAGCAGAGTGATCCCACAAGTGATCAAAAGGCAGTCTCCCCTCTCCGTAGCAGAGTGATCGCACCAGCGATCAACAGGCAGTCTCCCCTCTCCGTAGCAGAGTGATCCCACCAGTGATCAAAAGGCAGTCTCCCCTCTCCACAGCAGAGTGATCCCACCAGTGATCGAAAGGCAGTCTCCCCTCTCCATAGCAGAGTGATCCCACCAGTGATCAAAAGGCAGTCTCCCCTCTCCGCAGCAGAGTGATCCCACCAGTGATCAAAAGGCAGTCTCCCCTCTCCATCACAGAGTGATCCCCCAGTGATCAAAAGGCAGTCTCCCCTCTCCGTAGCAGAGTGATCGCACCAGTGATCAAAAGTCAGTCTCCCCTCTCCGTAGCAGAGTGATCCCACAAGTGATCAAAAGGCAGTCTCCCCTCTCCGTAGCAGAGTGATCGCACCAGCGATCAAAAGGCAGTCTCCCCTCTCCGTAGCAGAGTGATCCCACCAGTGATCAAAAGGCAGTCTCCCCTCTCCACAACAGAGTGATCCCACCAGTGATCGAAAGGCAGTCTCCCCTCTCCATAGCAGAGTGATCCCACCAGTGATCAAAAGGCAGTCTCCCCTCTCCGCAGCAGAGTGATCCCACCAGTGATCAAAAGGCAGTCTCCCCTCTCCATCACAGAGTGATCCCCCAGTGATCAAAAGGCAGTCTCCCCTCTCCACAGCAGAGTGATCCCACCAGTGATCAAAAGGCAGTCTCCCCTCTCCATAGCGGAGTGATCCCACCAGTGATCGAAAGGCAGTCTCCCCTCTCCGTAGCAGAGTGATCCCACCAGTGATCAAAAGGCAGTCTCCCCTCTCCATAGCAGAGCGATCCCACCAGTGATCAAAAGGCAGTCTCCCCTCTCCACAACAGAGTGATCCCACCAGTGATCAAAAGTCAGTCTCCCCTCTCCACAGCAGAGCGATCCCACCAGTGATCAAAAGGCAGTCTCCCCTCTCCAGTAACGGAGTGATCCCACCAGTGATCAAAAGGCAGTCTCCCTTCTCCGTAGCAGAGTGATCCCACCAGTGATCAAAAGGCAGTCTCCCCTCTCCACAACAGAGTGATCCCACCAGTGATCAAAAGTCAGTCTCCCCTCTCCACAGCAGAGCGATCCCACCAGTGATCAAAAGGCAGTCTCCCCAATCCACAGCAGAGCGATCCCACCAGTGATCAAAAGGCAGTCTCCCCTCTCCACAACAGAGTGATCCCACCAGTGATCAAAAGTCAGTCTCCCCTCTCCACAGCAGAGCGATCCCACCAGTGATCAAAAGGCAGTCTCCCCTCTCCAGTAACAGAGTGATCCCACCAGTGATCAAAAGGCAGTCTCCCTTCTCCGTAGCAGAGTGATCCCACCAGTGATCAAAAGGCAGTCTCCCCTCTCCGTAACAGAGCGATCCCACCAGTGATCAAAAGTCACTCTCCCCTCTCCGTAGCAGAGTGATCCCACCAGTGATCAAAAGTCAGTCTCCCCTCTCCACAGCAGAGTGATCCCACCAGTGATCAAAAGGCAGTCTCCCCTCTCCGTAGCAGAGTGATCCCACCAGTGATCAAAAGGCAGTCTCCCCTCTCCAATAGCAGAGTGATCCCACCAGTGATCAAAAGGCAGTCTCCCCTGTCCGTAGCAGAGTGATCCCACAAGTGATCAAAAGGCAGTCTCCCCTCTCCGTAGCAGAGCGATCCCACCAGTGATCAAAAGTCAGTCTCCCCTCTCCGTAGCAGAGTGATCCCACAAGTGATCAAAAGGCAGTCTCCCCTCTCCGTAGCAGAGTGATCGCACCAGCGATCAAAAGGCAGTCTCCCCTCTGCGTAGCAGAGTGATCCCACCAGTGATCAAAAGGCAGTCTCCCCTCTCCGTAGCAGAGCGATCCCACCAGTGATCAAAAGTCAGTCTCCTCTCTCCGTAGCAGAGTGATCCCACCAGTGATCAAAAGTCAGTCTCCCCTCTCCATCGCAGTGATCCAACCAGTGATCAAAAGGCAGTCTCCCCTCTCCGTAGCAGAGCGATCCCACCAGTGATCAAAAGTCAGTCTCCCCTCTCCGTAACAGAGCGATCCCACCAGTGATCAAAAGTCAGTCTCCCCTCTCCGTAGCAGAGTGATCCCACCAGTGATCAAAAGTCAGTCTCCCCTCTCCACAGCAGAGTGATCCCACCAGTGATCAAAAGGCAGTCTCCCCTCTCCGTAGCAGAGTGATCCCACCAGTGATCAAAAGGCAGTCTCCCCTCTCCAATAGCAGAGTGATCCCCCAGTGATCAAAAGGCAGTCTCCCCTCTCCATAGCAGAGTGATCCCACCAGTGATCAAAAGGCAGTCTCCCCTCTCCGTAGCAGAGTTATCCCACCAGTGATCAAAAGGCAGTCTCCCCTCTCCATAGCAGAGTAATCCCAACAGCGATCAAAAGGCAGTCTCCCCTCTCCGTAGCAGAGCGATCCCACCAGTGATCAAAAGGCAGTCTCCCCTCTCCGTAGCAGAGTGATCCCACCAGTGATCAAAAGTCAGTCTCCCCTCTCCACAGCAGAGTGATCCCACCAGTGATCAAAAGGCAGTCTCCCCTCTCCATAGCAGAGTGATCCCACCAGTGATCAAAAGGCAGTCTCCCCTCTCCGTAGCAGAGTGATCCCACAAGTGATCAAAAGGCAGTCTCCCCTCTCCGTAGCAGAGTGATCCCACCAGTGATCAAAAGTCAGTCTCCCCTCTCCACAGCAGAGTGATCCCACCAGTGATCAAAAGGCAGTCTCCCCTCTCCGTAGCAGAGTGATCCCACCAGTGATCAAAAGGCAGTCTCCCCTCTCCAATAGCAGAGTGATCCCCCAGTGATCAAAAGGCAGTCTCCCCTCTCCATAGCAGAGTGATCCCACCAGTGATCAAAAGGCAGTCTCCCCTCTCCACAGCAGAGTGATCCCACCAGTGATCAAAAGTCAGTCTCCCCTCTCCATAGCAGAGTGATCCCACCTGTGATCAAAAGGCAGTCTCCCCTCTCCGTAGCAGAGTTATCCCACCAGTGATCAAAAGGCAGTCTCCCCTCTCCACAACAGAGTGATCCCACCAGTGATCAAAAGTCAGTCTCCCCTCCCCACAGCAGAGCGATCCCACCAGTGATCAAAAGGCAGTCTCCCCAATCCACAGCAGAGCGATCCCACCAGTGATCAAAAGGCAGTCTCCCCTCTCCACAACAGAGTGATCCCACCAGTGATCAAAAGTCAGTCTCCCCTCTCCACAGCAGAGCGATCCCACCAGTGATCAAAAGGCAGTCTCCCCTCTCCAGTAACAGAGTGATCCCACCAGTGATCAAAAGGCAGTCTCCCTTCTCCGTAGCAGAGTGATCCCACCAGTGATCAAAAGGCAGTCTCCCCTCTCCGTAACAGAGCGATCCCACCAGTGATCAAAAGTCACTCTCCCCTCTCCGTAGCAGAGTGATCCCACCAGTGATCAAAAGTCAGTCTCCCCTCTCCACAGCAGAGTGATCCCACCAGTGATCAAAAGGCAGTCTCCCCTCTCCGTAGCAGAGTGATCCCACCAGTGATCAAAAGGCAGTCTCCCCTCTCCAATAGCAGAGTGATCCCACCAGTGATCAAAAGGCAGACTCCCCTGTCCGTAGCAGAGTGATCCCACAAGTGATCAAAAGGCAGTCTCCCCTCTCCGTAGCAGAGTGATCGCACCAGTGATCAAAAGTCAGTCTCCCCTCTCCGTAGCAGAGTGATCCCACAAGTGATCAAAAGGCAGTCTCCCCTCTCCGTAGCAGAGTGATCGCACCAGCGATCAAAAGGCAGTCTCCCCTCTCCGTAGCAGAGTGATCCCACCAGTGATCAAAAGGCAGTCTCCCCTCTCCGTAGCAGAGCGATCCCACCAGTGATCAAAAGTCAGTCTCCTCTCTCCGTAGCAGAGTGATCCCACCAGTGATCAAAAGTCAGTCTCCCCTCTCCATCGCAGTGATCCAACCAGTGATCAAAAGGCAGTCTCCCCTCTCCGTAGCAGAGCGATCCCACCAGTGATCAAAAGTCAGTCTCCCCTCTCCGTAACAGAGCGATCCCACCAGTGATCAAATGTCAGTCTCCCCTCTCCGTAGCAGAGTGATCCCACCAGTGATCAAAAGTCAGTCTCCCCTCTCCACAGCAGAGTGATCCCACCAGTGATCAAAAGGCAGTCTCCCCTCTCCGTAGCAGAGTGATCCCACCAGTGATCAAAAGGCAGTCTCCCCTCTCCAATAGCAGAGTGATCCCCCAGTGATCAAAAGGCAGTCTCCCCTCTCCATAGCAGAGTGATCCCACCAGTGATCAAAAGGCAGTCTCCCCTCTCCGTAGCAGAGTTATCCCACCAGTGATCAAAAGGCAGTCTCCCCTCTCCATAGCAGAGTAATCCCAACAGCGATCAAAAGGCAGTCTCCCCTCTCCGTAGCAGAGCGATCCCACCAGTGATCAAAAGGCAGTCTCCCCTCTCCGTAGCAGAGTGATCCCACCAGTGATCAAAAGTCAGTCTCCCCTCTCCACAGCAGAGTGATCCCACCAGTGATCAAAAGGCAGTCTCCCCTCTCCATAGCAGAGTGATCCCACCAGTGATCAAAAGGCAGTCTCCCCTCTCCGTAGCAGAGTGATCCCACAAGTGATCAAAAGGCAGTCTCCCCTCTCCGTAGCAGAGTGATCCCTCCAGTGATCAAAAGTCAGTCTCCCCTCTCCACAGCAGAGTGATCCCACCAGTGATCAAAAGGCAGTCTCCCCTCTCCGTAGCAGAGTGATCCCACCAGTGATCAAAAGGCAGTCTCCCCTCTCCAATAGCAGAGTGATCCCCCAGTGATCAAAAGGCAGTCTCCCCTCTCCATAGCAGAGTGATCCCACCAGTGATCAAAAGGCAGTCTCCCCTCTCCACAGCAGAGTGATCCCACCAGTGATCAAAAGTCAGTCTCCCCTCTCCATAGCAGAGTGATCCCACCTGTGATCAAAAGGCAGTCTCCCCTCTCCGTAGCAGAGTTATCCCACCAGTGATCAAAAGGCAGTCTCCCCTCTCCATAGCAGAGTAATCCCACCAGCGATCAAAAGGCAGTCTCCCCTCTCCGTAGCAGAGCGATCCCACCAGTGATCAAAAGGCAGTCTCCCCTCTCCATAGCAGAGTGATCCCACCAGTGATCAAAAGTCAATGATTCCAGGAATGAAAGGGTTCCTGTATAAGGAACATCTGGCAGCTCTTGGGCTGTATTCCCTGGAGTTCGGGAGAATGGAGGGGGGGGATCTCATAGATACTTTCCGAATGTTAAAAGGCCTGAACAGATTAGAAATGGCAAAGTTATTTCCATGGTCGGGGAGTGTAGGACAAGAGGGTCCGACTTCGGGATTGAAGGATGTCCATTTAGAACAGAGATGCGGAGAAATTACTTTAGCCGGAGTGTGGCAAATCTGTGGAATTTGTTGCCACGAGTGGCTGTGGAGGCCAAGTCATTGGGAGCATTTAAAGCAGAGATGGACATGTTTTTGATTAGCCAGGGTATGGGGGAGAAGGCAGGGGAGTGGGGACGACTGGAAGAATTGGATCAGCCCATGACTGAATGGCTGGAGCGGACTCGATGGGCTGAATGGCCTACTTCTGCTCCGATATCTTATGGCCTTTATCGTGAACTGCTAAGTCGATGCCTACATCTGATTCTGATGCATACGTGCCTGAGGATTTTACGGGGTAGGGCACGCACAACAAATAAATCTAATGTTTATTTCTGTGTGGAAGTGACGGACACAAGTGGATAGGCCAGACCCCTGGAGCACTTGCACAGTGCTGTCCGTAGCTGTTAGTGAGCAATGATATGGGCTTAGGTCGATGGGACAAGGCAGATTAACGTCCGGCTCAGGCTGACGTGCGCTGTGTTAACCTTCCCCCCAGCTGGATCAGCCTCCGACTATTAGTTCAGCATCTAACGCTACGTCGCGGCTGCGTGAGCTCGTGAAGTACTGCCACTCCGTAACTAGGAGCGTAACGTAATCTCCCAGTGCCATTTTGATTTGCGGCGCCCGATGGCCCGCCGGCTGGACCGGACTCTGCCTTTCCGACATAACCGTGCCTCACTGATCTTCGGGAGAAAAGTCTCCGCGAGGTTGGCTGGAGTGCCGTGCTCGCCTCGCCAGATTCACGACCCGTTAAGGTTTAAAATCCGAGATTGTCTGATGTCACTCCCTGTACGCGTGCGGAAAGAGAACAAAATAATTGTTACTCTGAATCCAACAGAAAACAAAAAGCAAACACACTGTAAGATAAAGAACACAATAGTATAAAAACACAATAAATATAAACACATAAGCTTGCTCACACACACAGACTGATTGTCTGTCCATAAAGTGACTCTGGGCACAGGAGTGTCTGTACAGAAGGTGACTCCGACAGGAAATGATAAAGTAGTGGGGGTTGGGGGTGTGGAGGGGTGGGTCAGTGGGTGATTGGGGGTGTAGAGGGGTGGGTCAGTGGGTGATTGGGGGTGTGGAGGGGTGGGTCAGTGGGTGATTGGGGTGTGGAGGGGTGGGTCAGTGGGTGATTGGGGGTGTGGAGGGGTGGGTCAGTGGGTGATTGGGGGTGTGGAGGGGTGGGTCAATGGGTGATTGGGGGTGTGGAGGGGAGGGTCAGTGGGTGATTGGGGTGTGGAGGGGTGGGTCAGTGGGTGATTCGGGGTGTGGAGGGGTGGGTCAGTGGGTGATTGGGGGTGTGGAGGGGTGGGTCAGTGGGTGATTGGGGGTGTGGAGGGGCGGGTCAGTGGGTGATCGGGGGTGGGGAGGGGTGGGTCAGTGGGTGATCGGGGGTGGGGAGGGGTGGGTCAGTGGGTGATCGGGGGTGGGGAGGGGTGGGTCAGTGGGTGATTGTGGGGTGTGGAGGGGTGGGTCGGTGGGTGAATGGGGGTGTGGAGGGGTGGGTCGGTGGGTGATTGGGTGTGTGGAGGGGTGGGTCAGTGGGTGATTGGGGGTGTGGAGGGGTGGGTCAGTGGGTGATTGGGGGAGTGGAAGGGTGGGTCAGTGTGTGGTTGGGGTTGTGGAGGGGTGGGTCAGCGGGTGATTGGGGGTGTGGAGAGGTGGGTCAGTGGGTGATTGGGGGTGTGGAGGGGTGGGTCAGTTGGTGATTGGGGGTGTGGAGGGGTGGGTCAGTGGGTGATTGGGGGTGTGGAGGGGTGGGTCAGTGGGTGATTGGGGGAGTGGAAGGGTGGGTCAGTGTGTGGTTGGGGTTGTGGAGGGGTGGGTCAGCGGGTGATTGGGGGTGAGGAGAGGTGGGTAAGTGGGTGGTTGGGGGTGTGGAGGGGTGGGTCAGTTGGTGATTGGGGGTGTGGAGGGGTGGGTCAGTGGGTGATTGGGGTGTGGAGGGGTGGGTCAGTGGGTGGTTGGCGGTGTGGAGGGGTGGGTCAGTGGGTGATTGGGGGTGTGGAGGGGTTGCAGTGGGTGATTGGGGGAGTGGAAGGGTGGGTCAGTGTGTAGTTGGGGGTGTGGAGGGGTGGGTCAGTGGGTGGTTGGGGGTGTGTGGAGGGGTGGGTCAGTGGGTGTTTGGGGGTGTGGAGGGGTGGGTCAGTGGGTGATTGGGTGTGTGGAGGGGTGGGTCAGTGGGTGATTGGGGGTGTGGAGGGGTGGGTCAGTGGCAGATTGGGGGTGTGGAGGGGTGGGTCAGTGGGTGGTTGGCGGTGTGGAGGGGTGGGTCAGTGGGTGATTGGGGGTGTGGAGGGGTGGGTCAGTGGGTGATTGGGGGTGTGGAGGGGTGGGTCTGTGGGTGATTGGGGGTGCGGAGGAGTGGGTCAGTGGGTGATTGGGTGTGTGGAGGGGTGGGTCAGTGGGTGGTTGGCGGTGTGGAGGGGTGGGTCAGTGGGTGGTTGGCGGTGTGGAGGGGTGGGTCAGTGGGTGATTGGGGGTGTGGAGGGGTGGGTCAGTGGGTGATTGGGGGTGTGGTGGGATGGGTCAGTGTGTGATTGGGGGTGTGGAGGGGTGGGTCAGTGGGTGGTTGGCGGTGTGGAGGGGTGGGTCAGTGGGTGATTGGGGTGTGGAGGGGTGGGTCAGTGGGTGGTTGGCGGTGTGGAGGGGTGGGTCAGTGGGTGATTGGGGGTGTGGAGGGGTGGGTCAGTGGGTGATTGGGGGTGTGGTGGGATGGGTCAGTGGGTGATTGGGGGTGTGGAGGGGTGGGTCAGTGGGTGATTGGGGGTGTGGAGGGGTGGGTCACTGGGTGATTGGGGGTGTGAAGGGGTGGGTCAGTGGATGGTTGGGGGTGTGGAGGGGGAGTCAGTGGGTGATTGGGGGTGTGGAGGGGTGGGTCAGTGGGTGGTCGGGGGTGTGGAGGGGTGGGTCAGTGGGTGGTTGGGGGTGTGGAGGGGGGTGTCAGTGGGTGATTGGGTGTGTGGAGGGGTGGGTCAGTGGGTGATTGGGGATGTGGAGGGGTGGGTCAGTGGGTGATTGGGGGTGTGGAGGGTTGGGTCAGTGGATGATTGGGGGTGTGGAGGGGAGGGTCAGTGGCTGATTGGGGGTGTGGAGGAGTGGGTCAGTGGGTGGTTGGGGGTGTGTGGAGGGGTGTGTCAGTGGGTGGTTGGGGGTGTGGAGTGGTGGGTCAGTGGGTGATTGGGTATGTGGAGGGGTGGGTCAGTGGGTGATTGGGGGTGTGGAGGGGTGGGTCAGTGGGTGTTTGGGGGTGGGGAGGGGTGGGTCAGTGGGTGATTGGTGGTGTTGTGGGGGGTGTCAGTGGGTGATTGGGAATGTGGAGGGGTGGGTCAGTGGGTGGTTGGGGGTGTGGAGGAGTGGGTCTGTGTGTGGTTGGGGGTGTGGAGGGGTGGGTCAGTAGGTGGTTGGGGATGTGGTGGGGTGGGTCAGTTGGTGATTGGGGGTGTGGAGGGGTGGGTCAGTGGGTGATTGGGGGTGTGGAGGGGTGGGTCAGTTGGTGATTGGGGGTGTGGAGGGGTGGGTCAGTGGGTGATTGGGGGTGTGGAGGGGTGGGTCAGTGGGTGATTGGGGGAGTGGAAGGGTGGGTCAGTGTGTGGTTGGGGGTGTGGAGGGGTGGGTCAGCGGGTGATTGGGGGTGTGGAGAGGTGGGTCAGTGGGTGATTGGGGGTGTGGAGGGGTGGGTCAGTTGGTGATTGGGGGTGTGGAGGGCTGGGTCAGTGGGTGATTGGGGGAGTGGAAGGGTGGGTCAGTGTGTGGTTGGGGGTGTGGAGGGGTGGGTCAGTGGGTGGTTGGGGGTGTGGAGGGGTGGGTCAGTGGGTGATTGGGTGTGTGGAGGGGCGGGTCAGTGGGTGATTGGGGATGTGGTGGGGTGGGTCAGTGGGTGGTTGGTGATGTGAAGAGGTGGGTCAGTGGGTGATTGGGGGTGTGGAGGGGTGGGTCAGTGGGTGATTGGGGTGTGGAGGGGTGGGTCAGTGGGTGATTGGGGTGTGGAGGGGTGGATCAGTGGGTGATTGGGGGTGTGGAGGGGTGGGTCAGTGGGTGGTTGGCGGTGTGGAGGGGTGGGTCAGTGGGTGGTTGGCGGTGTGGAGGGGTGGGTCAGTGGGTGATTGGGGGTGTGGAGGGGTGGGTCTGTGGGTGATTGGGTGTGTGGAGGGGTGGGTCAGTGGGTGATTGGGGGTGTGGAGGGGTGGGTCTGTGGGTGATTGGGTGTGTGGAGGGGTGGGTCAGTGGGTGATTGGGGTGTGGAGGGTTGGGTCAGTGGGTGGTTGGCGGTGTGGAGGGGTGGGTCAGTGGGTGGTTGGGGGTGTGGAGGGGTGGGTCAGTGGGTGATTGGGGGTGTGGTGGGATGGGTCAGTGGGTGATTGGGGGTGTGGAGGGGTGGGTCAGTGGGTGATTGGGGGTGTGGAGGGGTGGGTCACTGGGTGATTGGGGGTGTGAAGGGGTGGGTCAGTGGATGGTTGGGGGTGTGGAGGGGGAGTCAGTGGGTGTTTGGGGGTGTGGAGGGGGCTGTCAGTGGGTGATTGGGGGTGTGGAGGGGTGGGTCAGTGGGTGGTCGGGGGTGTGGAGGGGTGGGTCAGTGGGTGGTTGGGGGTGTGGAGGGGGGTGTCAGTGGGTGATTGGGTGTGTGGAGGGGTGGGTCAGTGTGTGATTGGGGGTGGGGAGGGGTGGGTCAGTGGGGGATTGGGGGTGTGGAGGGTTGGGTCAGTGGATGATTGGGGGTGTGGAGGGGAGGGTCAGTGGCTGATTGGGGGTGTGGAGGAGTGGGTCAGTGGGTGGTTGGGGGTGTGTGGAGGGGTGGGTCAGTGGCTGATTGGGGGTGTGGAGGAGTGGGTCAGTGGGTGGTTGGGGGTGTGTGGAGGGGTGGGTCAGTGGGTGGTTGGGGGTGTGGAGTGGTGGGTCAGTGGGTGATTGGGTGTGTGGATGGGTGGGTCAGTGGGTGATTGGGGGTGTGGAGGGGTGGGTCAGTGGGTGATTGGGGGTGTGGAGGGGTGGGTCAGTGGGTGTTTGGGGTTGGGGAGGGGTGGGTCAGTGGGTGATTGGTGGTATGGTGGGGGGTGTCAGTGGGTGATTGGGTGTGTGGAGGGGTGGGTCAGTGGGTGATTGGGAATGTGGAGGGGTGGGTCAGTGGGTAGTTGGGGGTGTGGAGGAGTGGGTCTGTGTGTGGTTGGGGGTGTGGAGGGGTGGGTCAGTAGGTGGTTGGGGGTGTGGAGGGGTGGGTCAGTTGGTGATTGGGGGTGTGGAGGGGTGGGTCAGTGGGTGATTGGGGGTGTGGAGGGGTGGGCCAGTTGGTGATTGGGGGTGTGGAGGGGTGGGTCAGTGGGTGATTGGGGGTGTGGAGGGGTGAGTCAGTGGGTGATTGGGGGAGTGGAAGGGTGGGTCAGAGTGTGGTTGGGGGTGTGGAGGGGTGGGTCAGCAGGTGATTGGGGGTGTGGAGAGGTGGGTCAGTGGGTGATTGGGGGTGTGGAGGGGTGGGTCAGTTGGTGATTGGGTGTGTGGAGGGGTGGGTCAGTGGGTGTTTGGGGATGTGGAGGATCGGGTCAGTGGGTGGCTGGGGGTGTGGAGGGATGGGTCAGTGGGTGATTGGGGGTGTGGAGGGGTGGGTCAGTGGGTGATTGGGGGAGTGGAAGGGTGGGTCAGTGTGTGGTTGGGGGTGTGGAGGGGTGGGTCAGTGGGTGGTTGGGGGTGTGTGGAGGGGTGGGTCAGTGGGTGTTTGGGGGTGTGGAGGGGTGGGTCAGTGGGTGATTGGGTGTGTGGAGGGGTGGGTCAGTGGGTCATTGGGGGTGTGGAGGGGTGGGTCAGTGGGTGATTCGGGGTGTGGAGGGGTGGGTCAGTGGGTGGTTGGCGGTGTGGAGGGTTGGGTCAGTGGGTGGTTGGTGGTGTGGAGGGGTGGGTCAGTGGGTGATTGGGGGTGTGGAGGGGTGGGTCAGTGGGTGATTGGGGGTGTGGAGGGGTGGGTCAGTGGGTGATTGGGTGTTTGGAGGGGTGGGTCAGTGGGTGATTGGGGGTGTGGAGGGGTGGGTCAGTGGGTGATTGGCGTTGTGGAGGGGTGGGTCAGTGGGTGATTGGGGTGTGGAGGGGTGGGTCAGTGTGTGGTTGGGGGTGTGGAGGGGTGGATCAGTGGGTGATTGGGGTGTGTAGGGGTGGGTCAGTGGGTGATTGGGGGTGTGGAGGGGTGTGTCAGTGGGTGATTGGGGGAGTGGAAGGGTGGGTCAGTGTGTGGTTGGGGGTGTGGAGGGGTGGGTCAGTGGGTGGTTGGGGGTGTGTGGAGGGGTGGGTCAGTGGGTGTTTGGGGGTGTGGAGGGGTGGGTCAGTGGGTGATTGGGTGTGTGGAGGGGTGGGTCAGTGGGTGATTGGGGATGTGGAGGGGTGGGTCAGTGGGTGATTGGGTGTTTGGAGGGGTGGGTCAGTGGGTGATTGGGGGTGTGGAGGGGTGGGTCAGTGGGTGATTGGCGTTGTGGAGGGGTGGGTCAGTGGGTGATTGGGGTGTGGAGGGGTGGGTCAGTGTGTGGTTGGGGGTGTGGAGGGGTGGATCAGTGGGTGATTGGGGTGTGTAGGGGTGGGTCAGTGGGTGATTGGGGGTGTGGAGGGGTGTGTCAGTGGGTGATTGGGGGAGTGGAAGGGTGGGTCAGTGTGTGGTTGGGGGTGTGGAGGGGTGGGTCAGTGGGTGGTTGGGGGTGTGTGGAGGGGTGGGTCAGTGGGTGTTTGGGGATGTGGAGGGGTGGGTCAGTGGGTGATTGGGTGTGTGGAGGGGTGGGTCAGTGGGTCATTGGGGGTGTGGAGGGGTGGGTCAGTGGGTGATTCGGGGTGTGGAGGGGTGGGTCAGTGGGTGGTTGGCGGTGTGGAGGGGTGGGTCAGTGGGTGGTTGGTGGTGTGGAGGGGTGGGTCAGTGGGTGATTGGGGGTGTGGAGGGGTGGGTCAGTGGGTGATTGGGGGTGTGGAGGGGTGGGTCAGTGGGTGATTGGGTGTTTGGAGGGGTGGGTCAGTGGGTGATTGGGGGTGTGGAGGGGTGGGTCAGTGGGTGATTGGCGGTGTGGAGGGGTGGGTCAGTGGGTGATTGGGGTGTGGAGGGGTGGGTCACTGGGTGGTTGGCGGTGTGGAGGGGTGGGTCAGTGGGTGATTGGGGGTGTGGAGGGGTGGGTCAGTGGGTGATTAGGGGTGTGGAGGGGTGTGTCAGTGGGTGATTGGGTGTGTGGAGGGGAGGGTCAGTGGGTGGTTGGCGGAGTGGAGGGGTGGGTCAGTGGATGATTCTGGGTGTGGAGGGGTGGGTCAGTGGGTGATTGAGGGTGTGGAGGGGTGGGTCAGTGGGTGGTTGGGGGAGTGGAGGGGTGGGTCAGAGGGTGATTGTGTGAGTTGAAGGGTGTGTCAGTGGGTGATTGGGGGTGTGGAGGGTTGGGTCAGTGGGTGGTTGGGGGTGTGGAGGGGTGGATCAGTGGGTGATTGGGGTGTGTAGGGGTGGGTCAGTGGGTGATTGGGGGTGTGGAGGGGTGGTTCAGTGGGTGATTGGGGGTGTGGAGGGGTGGGTCAGTGGGTGGTGGGGGGAGTGGAGGGGTGGGTCAGTGGGTAGTGGGGGGAAGTGTCGATGAGACTCACTGCTTGGGGAAAGTCACTGTTTTTGAGTCTCAGACAAGACAAATGCTTGAAATTGACAAATTCGGAGATGTTAGTCACGATGGGGTTGAAGGAACTCCAGTAGGTTAGCCTCCCACCTGTGTGTGTGTGTGTGTGTGTGTGTGTGTGTGTGTGTGTGTGTGTGTGTGTGTGTGTGCGCGCGCGTGTGTGTGTGTGTGTGTTTGTGTGTGTGTATGTGTGTTCCTCTGGATTTCCAGCATCTGCAGAATCTCTTGTGTTTATTCCTCTCCACAGATGCTGCCTGACCTGCTGAGTTCCTCCAGCATTGTGTGTGTGTGTGTGTCTGTGAGTTTTTGTGTGTGCGCGTGTGTGAGTGTGTGTGTGTGTTAGTGTGTGTCTGTGTGTGAGTGTGTGTGTGTGTGAGTGTGTGTGTGTGTGTGTGTCTGTGTGTGTATGAGTGAGTGTGTGTGTGTGTGTGTGAGTGTGTGTGTGTGTGTGAGTGTGAGTGTGTGTGTGTCTGTGTGTGTGTGTGTGTGTGTGTGTGTGTGTGTGTGTGTTGCTCTGGATTTCCAGCATCTGCAGAATCTCTTGTGTTTATTCCTCTCCATAGACGCTGCCTGACCTGCTGAGTTCCTCCAGCATTGTGTGTGTGTGTGTTTTGCTCTGGATTTCCAGCATCTGCAGAATCTCTTGTGTTTATTCCTCTCCATAGACGCTGCCTGACCTGCTGAGTTCCTCCAGCATTGTGTGTGTGTGTGTGTGTGTGTGTGTCTGTGTGTGTGTGTGTGAGTGTGTTTGTGTGTCTGTGTGTGTGTGAGTGTGTGTGTGTGTCTGTGTGTGTGTGTGTGTGCGTGTGTGAATGTGTGTGTGTGTGTGTGTGTCTGTGTGTGTGTGTGTGTGTGTGTGTGCGCGTGTGTGAATGTGTGAATGTGTGAGTGTGTGTGTGTGTGTGTGTGCGTGTGTGAATGTGTGAGTGTGTGTGTGTTTTTGAGTCAGGGTGGGGGGCGTCTAGTGCTCATGGAAATATCGAAATGAGCCACGTTCTGAGGCGGAGACCCTTCTTCAGGACTGGAAAGGGAGCGGGAAGACAGATAACCAAGAGTTACCGTGTGGAGGATTTTCCGGGGTTTGTCTTTTATCTACTTATACTCGGAAATATGAGAGGGATATCTCTGGATCCGATACAGCACCGGACAGAAAAAAAAGCAGAATAGGTTAAAGTGCATTTAACACCCTGGGAGAGGTTTCACTGCTAATGTAGCGGTCTTTCCATAAATCCATTAATAATGTAATGGTGTGTCTGTACAAGCACCACTAATGCAATGGTTTCTTCACTAATGCAATGTGTTTGGGTTCCAGCTGGAGGTAACGGGAGCTTTGGAACGCGCGCCGTCCGTGACGGGAGTGGGTTGTTTCTTGTCGAGCCGGGTCCTTTGCTCGGCGGGAGACGGGGAGGTGAGACGCCAGGACGGAGGGGGTCGTAGCCAGCAGGATGGAGCGGGCTTGGAGAGGGGCCGGGAGTCGACGGAAGACCAGCGGAAGGGCAACCGTGAGCCCCGGCTCGGGCACGTCTGACTGTATCGTTAACAGACAATAGACAGTGGGTGCAGGGTTAGGCCATTCGGCCCTTCACAACGCCATTCACTGTGATCATGGATGATCATACACAATCAGTAACCCCGTTCCTGCCCTCTCCCCATATCCCTTGACCCCATTATCTATGAGAGCTCTATCTAACTCTCTCTTGAATGCATCCAGAGCCTTGGCCTCCACTGCCTTCTGGGGCAAAGAATTCCACATATCCACTCTCTGGATGAAAAAGTTTTTCCGCATCTCTGTTTTGTGGCCGACCCCTTATTCTTAAACTGTGGCCTCTAGTTCTGGACTCGCCCATCAGTGGGAACATGCTTCCTGCCTCTAGTGCGTCCAATCCCTTAATAATCTTATATGTTTCAATCAGACCCCCTCTCATCCTTCTAAATTCCAGTGTATACAAGCCCAGTCGCTCCAATCTTTCAACATATGACAGTCCCACCATTCCAGGAATTAACTTTGTGAACCTACGCTGCACTCCCTCAATAGCAAGAATGTCCTTCCTCAAATTTGGAAACCAAAACTGTACACAATACTCCAGGTGGGGTCTCACCAGGGCCCTGTACAGCTGCAGAAGGACCTCTTTACTCCTATACTCAATTCCTCCTGTTATAAAAGCCAGCATGCCATTAGCTTTCTTCACTGCCTGCTGTACCTGCATGCTGACTTTCAGTGACTGATGTACAAGAACACCTGGATCTCGCTGTAAAATGGACCCTTTTCTCTTTGTTTTTCTTTACTAAAATTAAGAATTACAAAGCTAAATCGTTTAATTGCCGATGGTGGGCTGCCTGTTATTTTCCAGTGGTGGCGCTGATTTGTAACAGGGTTATAGTCCACGCAGCATCCACACAAACTGTCGGGGGAGTGGGGGTGGTTCTGCACCTCAATCTCACTCAACAGAACCAGAGAGTTAGAAACACAATAAGTTTAAGTAAGTAAAAAAGCTGATAAACACGGATTGATTGTCTGTTTGCGAAGCGCCTGTACATGAGGTGACGCTGACGGGAAACGATGGTACCGGTGCCTGCGGATGTGGAGGGGTGGGCTCGTGGGCGGGAGGTGTCGAAGCACTGCCGATTTTCACTCCAACCGTGGCACAACTTCCTGACGCAGATTCACGCACGTCACCTTCCAAGCAGGGAGCGCTTTCTCTCAGCAGAAGGGGAGGCGCAGAAAAGTGCGGCCCTCCGCTCGGAGGGGAGGCCCGCGAGGCGCTAGCGTTTGGCCGGCCAGGGCCTGGAGCGTAAAGGCGGAGGCTGCGAGACGCTGAGGCTTTGCGAAACATCGATCAGACGGGCACTTGGAACGCGGTGAACGGCTTCGAGCTCCCTCGTCAGACCGTGAGGCCAGAATTAGGCCTCTCGGCCTGTCGGGCCTGCTCCGCCATTTCGTCATGGCTGATTAATTTTCCCTCCCAGCCCCAATCTCCCCTCCCGTATCACTTCATGCCCAGATCTGGCAACCTGCGCCATCAAAGACTCGGCCCCCAGGGCTGCCTGTGGCAAAGAGTTCCACAGATTCACCTCCCTCTGGCCGAAGAAATCCCTCCTCATCTCCGTTCTAAAAGGACACCCCTCTATTCTGAGGCTGTGCCCTCTGGCCTTAGACTCCCCCCTACCCCAGGAAACATCCACTCCACATCCACGTCCTAAGACGTGGCGTTGGAGAGATTCCAGAGGAGGTTGGAGAGAGTGATCCCGGGAATGGAAGGGTTAATGTACGAGGAGCGTTTGATTGGAGAGCGTACAGAGGAGATTTACCAGAATGTTACCTGGGTTTCAGCACCTAAGTCACAGGGAAAGGTTGAACAAGTTAGGTCTTTATTCTTTGGAGAGTAGAAGGTTGAGGGGGGAATTGATAGAGGAATTTAAAATTAATGAGGGGGATGGATAGAGTTAACGTGGATAGGCTTTTTCCATTGAGAGTAGGGGAGATTCAAACAAGAGGACATGAGTTGAGAGTTAAGGGGCAAAAGTTTCAGGGTAACACGAGGGGGAACTTCTTTACTCAGAGAGTGGTAGCTGTGTGGAACGAGCTTCCAGTAGAAGTGGTAGAGGCAGGTTCGATATTGTCATTTAAAGTAAAATTGGATAGGCATATGGGCAGGAAAGGAATGGAGGGTTATGGGCTGAGTGCGGGTCGGTGGGACTAGGTGAGAGTAAGCGTTTGACATGGACTGGAAGGGCCGAGATGGCCCGTTTTCGTGCTGTAATTGTTATATGGCTCTGGGCCTGTACTCATTGGAGTTTAGAAGAATGGGAGGGTGGGGGCGATCTCATTGAAACCTGTCGAATACTGCACAGCCGAGACTGGGTGCATGTGGAGAGGATGCTTCCCGTGGTGGGGGAATCTAGGACCTGAGGGCACAGCCTCAGAACAGAAAGCTCAGTGGTGAGGAGGGATTTCTCCAGCCAGAGAACAGCGAATCTGTGGAATTCATTGCCAGGCATGGCTGGGGAGGCCAAGTCATTCGGCATGTTTGCGGTTAATATCTTGTTTTAAGGCTGCGTGTGGTAGATGTCTTGGCGGCGGGGGGGGGGGGGGTGACCCCAGGTCTCGAGAAACGCTGTTTCTCTCGGTTGAGTGTATGTACCGCTGAAAATCAAACTTTAAGCAGAGTTTGACAGGTTCTCAATCAGTCAGACGGAGACGGAGACGTAACGTAAAGATTTTTACTCCTCATGTGAAGGATGTAAGAAATAAAGTCAAGTCAATTAATCTATCGATGGAACAAACTGTTGACATTTCAATCTGTCATCCCACGTCCTGACTGTGTGTGTGCCTTGTGCTTGTTATTTATTTAACGTCAAAAATCCTTCCTGACCTCAGGGAGTCCCAAGACGTTTCCCAGCATTGCTAGTCTCACAATGCGCCGAGGGGTTTCCTGCAGAATTCCAGAGGAAGGTTGAAAGTCAAAATCGTGGCCATTGGTTAGGGGTAATGCTTGAGTTGGATTGGGTAACTAGGCAAATATCCTTGCCCGAAGACAAAAGCCACTCATCTGGGTTTTCTGAATCAGAATCAGGTTTAATATCACTGGCATATGTCACGAAATCTGTTGTTTGGCAGTGACACAACATTGCAATGCACGATATGTATTTTTTTTTAAACTATAAATTACAATGAGAAGTATATATAAAAATATTAAATAACTAGTGCAAAAAAGAAAAGGGAAAAAAGTGGTGAAGGGGTGCTCACGGGTTCAATGTCCATTCAGAAATTGGGCCATAGAGGGGAAGAAGGCTGTTCCTGAATCACTGAGTGTGTGTCCTCAGGCTCCTGTACCTCCTCCCTGATGGCGGAGGGGAAGAAGCTGTTCCTGAATCGCTGAGTGTGTGTCTTCAGGCTCCGGTACCTCCTCCCTGATGGCGGAGGGGAAGAAGCTGTTCCTGAATCGCTGAGTGTGTGTCTTCAGGCTCCTGTACCACCTCCCTGATGGCAGAGGGGAAGAAGGCTGTTCCTGAATCACTGAGTGTGTGTCCTCAGGCTCCTGTACCTCCTCCCTGATGGCGGAGGGGAAGAAGCTGTTCCTGAATCGCTGAGTGTGTGTCTTCAGGCTCCGGTACCTCCTCCCTGATGGCGGAGGGGAAGAAGCTGTTCCTGAATCGCTGAGTGTGTGTCTTCAGGCTCCTGCACCTCCTCCCCGATGGCAGAGGGGAAGAAGCTATTCCTGAATCGCTGAGTGTGTGTCTTCAGGCTCCTGTACCTCCTCCCCGATGCCGGAGGGGAAGAAGCTGTTCCTGAATCGCTCAGTGTGTGTCTCCAGGCTCCTGTACCTCCTCCCTGATGGCGGAGGGGAAGAAGCTGTTCCTGAATCGCTGAGTGTGTGTCTTCAGGCTCCTGTACCTCCTCCCTGATGGCAGAGGGGAAGAAGCTGTTCCTGAATCGCTGAGTGTGTGTCGTCAGGCTCCTGTACCTCCTCCCTGATGGCAGAGGGGAAAAAGCTGTTCCTGAATGGCTGAGTATGTGTCTTCAGGCTCCTGTACCTCCTCCCTGATGGCGGAGGGGAAGAAGCTGTTCCTGAATGGCTGAGTGTGTGTCTTCAGGCTCCTGTACCTCCTCCCTGATGGCGGAGGGGAAGAAGCTGTTCCTGAATCGCTGAGTGTCTGTCTTCAGGCTCCTGTACCTCCTCCCCGATGGCGGAGGGGAAGAAGCTGTTCCTGAATCGCTGAGTGTGTGTCTTCAGGCTCCTGTACATCCTCCCTGATGGTGGAGGGGAAGAAGCTGTTCCTGAATCGCTGAGTGTGTGTCTTCAGTCTCCTGTACCTCCTCCCTGATGGCGGAGGGGAAGAAGCTGTTACCGAATGGCTGAGTGTGTGTCTTCAGGCTCCTGTACCTCCTCCCTGATGGCGGAGGGGAAGAAGCTGTTCCTGAATCACTGAGTGTGTGACTCCAGGCTCCTGTACCTCCTCCCTGATGGCGGAGGGGAAGAAGCTGTTCCTGAATCACTGAGTGTGTGTCTCCAGGCTCCTGTACCTCCTCCCTGATGGCGGAGGGAAAGAAGCTGTTCCTGAATGGCTGAGTATGTGTCTTCAGGCTCCTGTACCTCCTCCCTGATGGCGGAGGGGAAGAAGCTGTTCCTGAATCACTGAGTGTGTGTCTTCCGGCTCCTGTACCTCCTCGCTGAGGGCATGTCCTAGGTGGTGTTGGTCAGTGATGATGGATACCACCTTTTTGAGGGACTGCCTGTTGAAGGTGCCCTGGAAGCTGGGGGAGTGGGGGTGATGGTGCCTGAGATTCGTCTTCTCCACAGACAGCCTCGAAAGAGAGAAACACGCTGGGGCCCGTTCAAAGAGAAGCATCAAACCTCCAAGGCACAGGAGGTAATATAGCAAACGCACCCAGTCAACAGTGTCCCGCTTGGTGGCGTAATAACATCAGCGCCGGACTCCGGAGCGAAGGTTCCCGAGTTCGAATCCAAGTCGGGTCGAACGTCGAGCTGGCAACTCGGCCTCGTAAAGAACAAGAATAGCTCGCTACGGAAAGACCGTCGTGACGGTGCCCCGATAACTTCCCTATTCTTCATCTTCTTCTTCAGACAACAGGGCCGTCCCGGGAGTATTCAGTCGCAGCTGCGTTTACACACGGCATGGTGACGAGTCAATCCCCCTCAGACCAGCAGCCCTTCGCTGGCATTAGGCCAGTTCTGAGTCCTCTGCTTTGCACTCTCTCTTGTTCCGCCTATCCCAGCAAACCAGCCAGTTTCGCATCCAGGGATTATTCAGTCAGCAGATTCCAGCCTCCTCGCCTCTGCCGTGTGATTTGATTCCGGGCGATCAGGGTAATGCCCGGAGTCTGGAAACACTGGGACATTGATAGGATGCGAACGTGGGCTGAGAAGTGGCAGATGAGTGTGAGGTGGTTCATTTTAGTAGGCCAAATATGATGGCAGAATATAGTGTTAGTGGTAAGACTCTTGGCAGTGTGGAGGATCAGAGGGATCTTAGGGTCCGAGTCCATTGGACACTCAAAGCAGCTGCGCAGGTTGACTTTGTGGTTAAGATGGCGTATTGTGTACTGGCCTTCCTCAATCACGGGATTGAGTTCAGGAGCCGAGAGGTAATGTTGCAGCTATATAGGACCCTGGTCAGACCCCACTTGGAGTACTGTGCTCAGTTCTGGTCACCTCACTACAGGAAGGATGTGGAAACCATAGAAAGGGTGCAGAGGAGATTTACAAGGATGTTGCCTGGATTGGGGAGCATGCCCTATGAGAATAGGTTGAGTGAACTCGGCCTTTTCTCCTCGGAGCGACGGAGGATGAGAGGTGACCTGACAGAGGTGTACAAGATGATGAGAGGCATTGATCGTGTGGATAGTCAGAGGCTTTTCCCCGGGGGCTGAAATGGTTACCACAAGAGGACACAGGTTTAAGGTGCTGGGGAGTAGGTACAGAGGAGATGTCAGGGGTAGGTTTTTCACTCAGAGAGTGGTGAGTGTGTGGAATGGGCTGCCGGTGACGGTGGTGGAGGTGGATACGATAGGGTCTTTTAAGAGACTCCTGGACAGGTACATGGAGCTCAGAAAAATAGAGGGCTATGGGTAACATGAGTAATTTCTAAGGTAGGGACGTGCTCGGCACAGCTTTGTGGGCCGAAGGGCCTGTATTGTGCTGTAGGTTTTCTGTGTTTCTAAGATACGGAGAATCCACAGAGAGATATAGACAGGTGAATTGAATGGGCAAGGATCTCTCTGGCAGATGGAATATGATGTTGGTAAATGCACTTTGGAAGGGAAAATGGAAGAGCAGATTAGTATCTAAATGGTAAAAAATTGCAGCATGCAGAGGGACCTGGGGGTGCTTGTGCACGAATCACAAAAGGCCGGTTTGCAGGTGCAGCTGGCTATCGAGAAGGCAAGAGGGATGTTGGCCTTCACTGCTGGAGGGATTAAATCGAAGGGCAGGGAGGTTATGCAGCAACTGTACAGGGTACTGGTGAGGCCGCGTCTGGAGTACCGGGTGCAGTTCCGGTCTCCTCACTCGAGGAAGGATAGACTGGCTTTGGAGGCGGTGCAGAGGAGGCTCACCAGGCTGATTCCAGAGATGGGGGGGGGGTTAGACTGTGAGGGGAGATTGAGTCGCCTGGGACTGTACTCACTGGAATTCAGGAGGATGAGAGGAGATCTTACAGAAACATCTCAAATTATGAAAGGGATGGATAAGATAGAGGCAGGAAAGTTGTTTCCACTGGTCGGTGAGACTAGAACGAGGGGACGTTGCCTCAGGATACAGGGGGAGAAGATTTAGGACGGGGATGAAGAGGAACTGCTTTTCCCAGAGAGTGGGGAATCTGTGGAATTCTCTGCCCAGTGAGGCTGCCTCGGTAAACATATTTAAGACAAAGTCAGTTAGGTTTTTGCACAGGAGGGGGATTAAGGGTGATGGGGGAAAGGGCAGGGAGGTGGAGATGAGTCCGTGGTCAGGTCAGCCATGACCTGATTGAATGGTGGAGCAGGCTCGACGGGCCGAATGGCCGACTCCGGCTCCCGTTTCTCGTGATCTTACGTTCATCAGTAAGAGACGTGGCAATCCCGAACGACTGTAACATCAGGAAGCAAGAATACGAGAGAGACCGGGGCTCGAACGAGCAGATGGGAAGGGTGTGGAGGATGAAAGCCAGATTAATCCCGGTGTTGACAGGAGCACTTGGGGACGTGACGCCTGGACTGGGGAAGAATCCCCGGAACAACAGCTGAGATCTCGGTCCGGAAGAGAGCTCCACCAGGAACAGCGAGGAATCTGTGCCGAACCCTCCAGGTCCCCGGCAGAGGGCCCGAGATCGAGGGGAAAATATACAGACACACCTCCCATGAGGGGTGAGGGAAAAGTACATTTATTTACGGTGCGATACATTAAAATGCTGCGAATTGCATGTAATTTGATGCATAATTGTGTGTGTGTGTGTGTGTGTGTCTCTCTATCGCTTAGAGTTGACCACAGACATTGTGCCCGAGCTGTCTAGACACACAACCCAGGGCAGTACGATACGGAGAGCGAGCTGTTCCCCGTGTATCAGGCTCCCCCTCTCCACACAGACGATGAACCCAGAGGAACGGCAGAGACCGACACGGTTCGGCACCGGGAGTCAACTTTCAGGGATCTGTGGACATGTGCCCCCCCCAGACCCCTCTGCTCCTCGACACGACCAGGTATCCTGCCATTTACTCTGCACTCTGCCTGTACTTTGTACTTTGTACCGGCACCGCCGCCCGGAACGCCCACGGCGATATGAGTGAGGGAGGGAGGCGGAAACCGCTGCCCCGCTCCAGCAAACTTCGCTGCCCATGCCTGCGGCATTAAACCTTCAGTTGCAAACAAGTTTCAGGAGCAGAATAAGGTTTGATATCACCGGCATATGTTGTGAAATTTAACTCCGCGGCCGCGGTACCACGCAACGCATAATAATTTTTTTTAAAACTGCGAATTACAAAAGGCAGATACATCATATAACCATATAACAATTCCAGCTCGGAAACAGGCCGTCTCGGCCCATCCAGTCCGTGCCGAACGCTGACTCTCACCTAGTCCCACCGAACCGCACTCAGCCCATAACCCTCCATTCCTTTCCTGTCCATATACCTATCCAATTTTATGTTAAATGACAATACCGAACCTGCCTCTACCACTTCTACTGGAAGCTCGTTCCACACAGCTACCACTCTCTGAGTAAAGAAGTTCCCCCTTGTGTTACCCTTAAACTTTTGCCCCCAACTCTCAACTCATGTCCTCTTGTTTGAATCTCCCCTGCTCTCAATGGAAAAAGCCTGTCCACGTCAACTCTATCTATCCCTCTCATAATTTTAAATACCTCTGTCAAGTCCCCCCCCTCAACCTTCTACTCTCCAAAGAATAAAGACCTAACTTGTTCAACCTTTCCCTGTAACTTAGTGCTGAAACCCAGGTAACATTCTAGTAAATCTCCTCTGCACTCTCTCTAATTTTTTGACATCTTTCCTATAATTCGGTGATCAGAACGGTACACAATACTCCAAATTCGGCCTCACCAATGCCTTGTACAATTTTAACATTACATCCCAACTCCTGTACTCAATGCTCTGATTTATAAAGGCCAGCATTCCAAAAACTTTCTTCACCTCCCTATCCACACGAGATTCCACCTTCAGGGAACTATTAATATTATGAATTAAATTGACTTTATTACTTACATCCTTCATATAGATGAGCAAAAATCTTTTAGGTTATGTCTTCGATCAAATGTACAATGTAATTTATAATAAATAGTGTGTACACAGTCAATATAGCATACAAACACAGTTGTGTCAGCGTGAGTTCATCAGTCCCTTTTTACACACCTGTATCTGTAAATGTCCTGAATAGTGGGAAGTATTAACTAGCTGAATTAACCAAGTGGTGCAAAAATAGAAATTTTAAAAAAAAAATTAGTGAGGCAGTTTTCACGGATTCAATGTCCATTTAGGATTCGGATGACAAGAGGGGAAGAAGCCGTTCCTGAATCGCTGAGTGTGTGTCTTCAGGCTCCTGCACCTCCTCCCTGATGGCGGAGGGGAAGAAGCTGTTCCTGAATCTGAGTGTGTGTCTTCAGGCTCCTGTACCTCCTACCTGATGGCAGAGGGGAAGAAGCTGTTCCTGAATCACTGAGTGTGTGTCTTCAGGCTCCTGTACCTCCTCCCTGATGGCGGAGGGGAAGAAACTGTTCCTGAATCGCTGAGTGTGTGTCTTCAGGCTCCTGTACCTCCTCCCTGATGGCAGCGGGGAAGAAGCTGTTCCTGAATCGCTGAGTGTGTGTCTTCAGGCCCATGTACCTCCTCCCTGATGGTGGAGGGGAAGAAGCTGTTCCTGAATCACTGAGTGTGTGTCTTCAGGCTGCTGTACCTCCTCCCTGATGGCAGAGGGGAAGAAGCTGTTCCTGAATCGCTGAGTGTGTGTCTTCAAGCTCCTGTACCTCCTCCCTGATGGCGGAGGGGAAGAAGCTGTTCCTGAATCGCTGAGTGTGTGCCTTCAGGCTCCTGTACCTCCTCCCTGATGGCGGAGGGGAAGAAGCTGTTCCTGAATCGCTGAGTGTGTGTCTTCAGGCTCCTGTACCTCCTCCCTGATGGCGGAGGGGAAGAAGCTGTTCCTGAATCGCTGAGTGTGTGCCTTCAGGCTCCTGTACCTCCTCCCTGATGGCAGAGGGGAAGAAGCTGTTCCTGAATCACTGAGTGTGTGTCTTCAGGCTCCAGTACCTCCTCCCTGATGGCAGAGGGGAAGAAGCTGTTCCTGAATCGCTGAGTATGTGTCTTCAGGCTCCTGTACCTCCTCCCTGATGGCGGAGGGGAAGAAGCTGTTCCTGAATCGCTGAGTGTGTGTCTTCAGGCTCCTGTACCTCCTCCCTGATGGCAGAGGGGAAGAAGCTGTTCCTGAATCGCTGAGTGTGTGTCTTCAGTCTCCTGTACCTCCTCCCTGATGGCAGAGGGGAAGAAGCTGTACCTGAATCGCTGTGTGTGTGTCTTCAGGCTCCTGTACCTCCTCCCTGATGGCGGAGGGGAAGAAGCTGTACCTGAATCGCTGAGTGTGTGTCTTCAGTCTCCTGTACCTCCTCCCTGATGGCAGAGGGGAAGAAGCTGTACCTGAATCGCTGAGTGTGTGTCTTCAGTCTCCTGTACCTCCTCCCTGATGGCAGAGGGGAAGAAGCTGTACCTGAATCGCTGAGTGTGTGTCTTCAGTCTCCTGTACCTCCTCCCTGATGGCAGAGGGGAAGAAGCTGTACCTGAATCGCTGAGTGTGTGTCTTCAGGCTCCTGTACCTCCTCCCTGATGGCGGAGGGGAAGAAGCTGTTCCTGAATCATTGAGTGTGTGTCTTCAGGCTCCTGTACCTCCTCCCTGATGGCGGAGGGGAAGAAGCTGTTCCTGAATCGCTGAGTGTGTGTCTTCAGACTCCTGTACCTCCTCCCTGATGGCGGAGGGGAAGAAGCTGTTCCTGAATCATTGAGTGTGTGTCTTCAGGCTCCTGTACCTCCTCCCTGATGGCGGAGGGGAAGAAGCTGTTCCTGAATGGCTGAGTGTGTGTCTTCAGGCTCCTGTACCTCCTCCCTGATGGCAGAGGGGAAGAAGCTGTTCCTGAATCGCTGAGTGTGTGTCTTCAGTCTCCTGTACCTCCTCCCTGATGGCAGAGGGGAAGAAGCTGTTCCTGAATGGCTGAGTGTGTGTCTTCAGGCTCCTGTACCTCCTCCCTGATGGCAGAGGGGAAGAAGCTGTTCCTGAATCGCTGAGTGTGTGTCTTCAGTCTCCTGTACCTCCTCCCTGATGGCAGAGGGGAAGAAGCTGTACCTGAATCGCTGAGTGTGTGTCTTCAGGCTCCTGTACCTCCTCCCTGATGGCAGAGGGGAAGAAGCTGTTCCTGAATCGCTGAGTGTGTGCCTTCAGGCTCCTGTACCTCCTCCCTGATGGCGGGGGGGAGGAAGCTGTTCCTGAATCACTGAGTGTGTGTCTTCAGGCTCCTGTACATCCTCCCTGATGGCGGAGGGGAAGAAGCTGTTCCTGAATTGCTGAGTGTGTGTCTTCAGACTCCTGTACCTCCTCCCTGATGGCGGAGGGGAAGAAGCTGTTCCTGAATCGCTGAGTGTGTGTCTTCAGGCTCCTGTACCTCCTCCCTGATGGCGGAGGGGAAGAAGCTGTTCCTGAATCGCTGAGTGTGTGTCTTCAGGCTCCTGTACCTGCTCCCTGATGGTCACAGCAAGAACAGGGCGCGTCCTGGGTGCTGGGAGTCACCGCCCTTTTGAAGTACGGTTCCTTCAAAGTGCCCTGGACGTGACGGAGGCTGGTGCTCACAGTGTTTGGATCTACCCTTCACACAGGCAGGAACATCTAGTTTCACGTTTGGTGTCAATTTAGGAAAAGGAGAAGTACAATGAGATCTGGGTGTCCTTGTTCAGCAGTCACTGAAAGTCAGCATGCAGGTACAGCAGGCAGTGAAGAAAGCTAATGGCATGTTGGCCTTCATAACAAGGGGAGTTGAGTATAGGAGTAAAGAGGTCCTTCTGCAGCTGTACAGGGCCCTGGTGAGACCCCACCTGGAGTATTGTGTACAGTTTTGGTCTCCAAATTTGAGGAAGGACATTCTTGCTACTGAGGGAGTGCAGCGTAGGTTCACAAGGTTGATTCCCGGGATGGTGGGACTGTCATATGTTGAAAGATTGGAGCGACTGGGCTTGTATACACTGGAATTTAGAAGGGTGAGGGGGATCTGATTGAAATATAAGATTATTAAGGGATTGGACATGCTAGAGGCAGGAAACATGTTCCCGATGTTGGGGGGAGTCCAGAACCAGAGGCCACAGTTTAAGAACAAGGGGTAGGCCATTTAGAACGGAGTTGAGGAAAAACTTTTTCACCCAGAGAGTTGTGGATCAATGGAATGCTCTGCCTCAGAAGGCAGTGGAGGCCAATTCTCTGGATGCTTTCAAGAGAGAGTTAGATAGAGCTCTTATAGATAGCGGAGTCGGGGGATATGGGGAGAGGGCAGGAACGGGGTACTGATTGTGGATGATCAGCCATGATCACGGTGAATGGCGGAGCTGGCTCGAGGGGCCGAATGGCCTACTCCTGCGTCTGTTGTCTGTTGTCTATCAAAAAAAAACTCCCCCACAAAATCAGTAATAAATGGAAATATAAACAAGTATTGAAAATGTATAGATGGTGTTTATGTCATTTCAGTTTTTAGCGGCGGCCGGGTAATTCGGGGGCCGGAGGGGCTAATTTCGTGTCGTATCTCAGTAGAATGAAAACTAATAGCGATAAAAATTCTCCTGTTCTCATGGACTCGCCCAACCCCGGAGGCGGGGCGACTGAAAGCTGACACCACCCCCTGATTGTGCTGATCCGTGGTAATGAACGAACTCCCCCCCACCCCCGAAAGGTTTAAATACAATTCGGGTGATGTTTATCAAGGGCATTGTTAACGATGGGGTCCCTCCCCCGATGGGACGCGCCTCAGAGAGACAAGTCTGGCTCCGGGGCCTCCCCGAGTGGCCCGGCTGCCAAGCCCGGGCTGGAACCGCTTCTACTGGCGGGTACCAGGGGGTAGAGGTGGGTTGGGGTCGCCCCGGGCAGAAAGGGGCCCGTCAGGGCCGCCGCGATTGGGCAGCTCATCTGGGAGGGGAAGAACTCTGCTCTCCAGATCCCGGCTGGCCTTGAGACTGTACCCCCCCCCGCCGTCAGGGGCAGTCGGCTCCTCGGGCTCCGGAGTTCCGAGAGCGCCTGAACCGGTTAACGAAAAGCTGTCGAGCGTTTGGAGTCCCTCGTGTTTCCCCCCCCACCCCCCCACCCGCCCCGAGCGACTTGCTCGTCAGAAAGCGGGCCCTTCGGCCCATCTGGTCTGTGCCGCCCCCCCACCCCCACCACCCCGAGACCACAGCCTACCCACACCCCTACCCTCCGAGTCCCTAACTTGCGTTAATCGGTGTCAAGCCGGGTCCTGGTGCAGGAGTTGCCGATTCTGCGTTGATAGGCTCCGGGATTCCCTGTTGCCTGCGTCATGGAAACGGGCACCTGATTATGGCGAGCCGCGGGGTCCTAGTTTTGAGAGTGTTGCTTCCCGCAGTGTCTTCAGGAATCGTCATGAATAAACTGGTGTCACTTTGGAGTCTGTCACGTCTGGATAGACTCTGAAACTGTTCATTTCTCCCCCTTTACGCCCGTCTTTCATCCCCCGGAGCGTCTCTGGGACTGTTGGGGCCAGCGACCTACGGTTTGGAGACGGAGCAGGAGAACCCCGCCCCCCCCCCCCTCCCCGGCACTTTGATGGTGGGCCTGGAGACGGAGGAGCCGCCAGACGGGGGCGCGAGCTGACTTCCGACGCCACTTCGCCGGTTCCAGCGGCGAGGGAGAGTGAATTGTCCAGGCGGATGGCGAAAGGCGAGCGCCAGCTGCTTGTCTTCCGTTCGCTGATCCAGAGGAGGGGAGGGAACCCGTGTGGCCTGTCAGTGAGGGAGCCTGCATGGGCTGTCACTCTGCCCGAGTGTTTGTGTCTCTCTCGATGGATGATGTGCGAGGATGCTCCGCACTTATCAATTTGGACGACGGACGATGAACTTTTTCCGTAACTTCCGCCACCTCCTACGGGATCCCACCACCAGCCACATCTTCCCCTCCCCCCCCACTCTCGGCTTTCCGCAGGGATCGCTCCCTACGCGATTGTCCATTCATCCCCCCCATCCCTCCCCACTGACTTCCCTCTAGGCACTCATCCCTGCAAGCGGAAGAAGTGCTACACCTGCCCCCCACACCACCATCCCAGGCCCCCGACAGTCCCTTCAGGTGAGGCACCACTTCACCTGCGAGTCAGCTGGGGTGATATCCTGTATCCGGTGCTCCCGGTGTGGCCATTTATACATCGGGGAGACCCGCCGCAGACTGGGAGACCGTTTCGCCGAACACTGGCGCTCAGTCCTCCAGCAGTGGCAGGATCTCCCTGTGGCCACACACTTCAATCCCACAGACCACTCCCACTCCGACATGTCTGTCCATGGCCTCCTCTACCGTCAAGATGAGGCCACACGCAGGTCGATGGAGCAATACCTTATCTCCCGCCTAGGTAGCCTCCTACCTGCCGGCATGAACATTCAACTCACAGACCTCCGTTGACACCCCTGCCCTCCCTTACCCCCATCCTTATCTATTATTTCAGTCTGGTTCTCTTTCTCTGTCTCTTCCCCCCCACCTCACTATAATCTCTCCCCCAGCCCTACCTTTCTTTCTCTTTTATTTCCCATAATTCTCCACCTTCCCCCAGCCCATTTCCCTCCAGCCTATCACTTCCCAGCTCTCCACTTCAACCCTCCCCCCACTTCTTATCCCCCCTCGACCATCCCATGTTACTTCACTCCTGACGAAGGGTCTCGGCCCGAAACGTCGACAGCGCTTCTCCCTGTAGATGCTGCCCGGCCTGCTGCGTTCCACCAGCATTTTGTGTGTGTTGCTGTTGTAATGTGTAGTTATTTGAGTTACTGTCACCCTCCCGTCAGCTTGAACCAGTCACGAGAGGACACAGGTTTAAGGTGCTGGGGAGTAGGTACAGAGGAGATGTCAGGGGTAAGTTTTTCACACAGAGAGAGGTGAGTGTGTGGAATGGGCTGCCGGTGACGGTGTTGGAGGGGAATACGATAGGGTCTTTTAAGAGACTCCTGGACAGGTACATGGAGCTCAGAAAAATAGAGTGCTATGGGTGAGCCGAGTCATTTCTAAGGGGGGGGGTATGTTTGACACAACTTTGTGGGCTGAAGGTCCTGTATTGTGCTGTAGGTTTTCTATGTTTCTATCAAATCCCCTCAAACTCCTAATGAAGTAGAAACACCTCTTTGTAATCGTGTCAGTAGGTCAGACCCAGGATAGATCTTCAGGGCTACAGGAGCAAGCAAGAGGACACAGAATTTGAATCTCAGAGCAAAATGACTTCAGGGTCCGTTACTACAAAAATTACTCCCTGATTTCAGAGCAAACATGAAAATCTGCAGACGCTGGAAATTCAAACAACAACACACACAAAGTGCCGGTGGAACGCAGCAGGCCAGGCAGCGTCTACAGGGAGAAGCACCGTCAGGATCTCGGCCGGAAACGTCGACAGCGCTTCTCCTTATAGACGCTGCCTGGCCTGTTGCGTTCCACCGGCATTTTGTGAGTGTTGTTCCCTGATTTCAGGTTTGGAGTGAGGATTTTTCCTGCTGGTCATTCTGAAAATATAAGGTCCCTGGTCTGGTGGCAGGGTCAGAGATACGTCTCTACCAAAGGAGATGTGAGGTGCTCCTTAGCTCCGCTAGCCCGCGGGTCACCCTTGGGGCAAGCTGTAGCACCTGCCTAGCCCTCCCCTCGGATCAGGGGGGACGTGAGGCCGGTGGTGGCCGGTGCAGGTCACAAGTCCTGGCTACGAGGCAGGCAATCTCTGAAGGGCATTGACCACGGCCGTCTTGTAAAGACGCACGCCGCCCAGAAGGAGGCAATGTCGCTTCTGTAGAAGAATTTGCCAAGATCAATCATGGTCATATGACATGGCACAGAATGATGATGTCACACGACATGGCGCATAATGACGATGCCACACGACATGGCACAGAATGATGATGTCACACGACATGGCGCATAATGACGATGCCACACGACATGGCACAGAATGACGATGCCACACGACATGGCGCATAATGACGATGCCACACGACATGGCACAGAATGACGATGCCACACGACATGGCACAGAATGACGATGCCACACGACATGGCGCATAATGACGATGCCACACGACATGGCACAGAATGACGATGCCACACGACATGGCGCATAATGACGATGCCACACGACATGGCACAGAATGACGATGCCACACGACATGGCGCATAATGACGATGCCACACGACATGGCACAGAATGACGATGCCACACGACATGGCGCATAATGACGATGCCACACGACATGGCGCATAATGACGATGCCACACGACATGGCACAGAATGGTGATGCCACACGACATGGCGCATAATGACGATGCCACACGACATGGCGCATAATGACGATGCCACACGACATGGCGCATAATGACGATGCCACACGACATGGCACAGAATGACGATGCCACACGACATGGCACATAATGACGATGCCACACGACATGGCGCATAATGACGATGCCACACGACATGGCACAGAATGACGATGCCACACGACATGGCGCATAATGACGATGCCACACGACATGGCACAGAATGACGATGCCACACGACATGGCACAGAATGACGATGCACACGACATGGCGCATAATGACGATGCCACACGACATGGCACAGAATGGTGATGCCACACGACATGGCGCATAATGACGATGCCACACGACATGGCGCATAATGACGATGCCACACGACATGGCGCATAATGACGATGCCACACGACATGGCACAGGATGATGATGCCACACGACATGGCGCATAATGACGATGCCACACGACATGGCGGATAATGATGATGCCACACGACATGGCACAGAATGACGATGCCACACGACATGGCGCATAATGACGATGCCACACGACATGGCACAGAATGACGATGCCACACGACATGGCGCATAATTGACGATGCCACACGACATGGCACAGAATGACGATGCCACACGACATGGCGCATAATGACGATGCCACACGACATGGCACATAATGACGATGCCACACGACATGGCACAGAATGACGATGCCACACGACATGGCACAGAATGACGATGCCACACGACATGGCACAGGATGATGATGCCACACGACATGGCACAGAATGA